>NC_089256.1:76207489-76508728 GCF_963930625.1 Muntiacus reevesi | reverse complement strand
AAATCTCAACTTTGAAAGAAGAGAACCTTATATAGATACTTCACCTTTCCACACACGCTACTTTCTTCTTTTTCAGTGATCTGGAAAATGATCTACTACATTTTCCTCAATAGACATTTGCAGAGTATTAAACTCTACATTATTGGTAAATGTATTTTTCTCACTTTGAACTTTTTCTTTCTACCATAAATTATCCCTCTTAAAAAAGGAAGCCTACCAATATTTAGCAAAATTGCTCTTGGTTTCTCTTTTCCTTTGAAATATTTTTAATAATATTTGCCCAATGTCTTAGTCCAGGCTGCTATAAGAAAATATAGAGACTGGTAATGTAAACAACAAATGTTTACCTCCCACAGTTCGGGAGGCTAGGACATCCAGGAGCAAGGTCCTGACAGGTTCGGTGTCTGGTTAGGGTCCACTTCTCAGTTCACAGATGCCCTCTTCTCACTGGGCCCTCACGTGGGGAAGAAGTGAGAGAATCCTCCGGGGTCTCTTTTATAAGGGCACTAATCCTATTCATGGGGCTGTCCTGGTGCCTCAGCAGTAAAGAGACCTGTCCCACCTGCCAATGGAGGACACACAGGATCGATTCCTGGGTCAGGAAGATACCCTGGAGCAGGCAATGACAATCCACTCTAGTATTCTTGTCTGGAGAATCCCATGGACACAGGAGCCAGGCAGGCTACAGTCCATGGGGTCACAAGAGTTGAACATGACTTAGTGACTGAACAACAATAAATCTTATTCATGAGAGCTACACCTTCATGACTTAAGCATCTCCCAAAGGCACAATCATAAGGAGGGAGGAGTGGGATTAGGACTTCAACATATGAATTTGGGGGGAGGGGACACAAAACTCCAGTCCATGCATTCTTCCCCTAGCCCTCTCCCCCAGTTCATGTCCTTATCACATGTGAAATACATCTCAACAGTCCTGAAAGTCTTAACTCATTCCAACAACAACATTATTAAAGTCTTAAGTTCAAATCTCATCTAAATATCTAAATCAGACTTAGGTAGGACTCAGGATACAAACAACCTATCCTGAGGCAAATCCTTCTCCAAGCTATGAACTTGTGGAACCAAGTAAGTTCTACGCTTCCAAAATAAAATGGTAGAACAGGCATGTGATAAGCATTCCTATTCCAAAAGAGAGGGAAAAGGAAGTGATGGGTCTCAAGTAAATACAAAACCTAACAAGGAAAACTCCATTAAAAATTATGGATCAAGAATAGCCCTCTTGGTCTGATTATCTGCCTTCCAGACCCACTGGGATAGCAATGTCACCCTCGAATTTACTGCCTACCTCTGATCTCTGCCAGGCTTCCCCCACCAACGCATTAGGCCGGGGCATGCTGGTTCACCTGAACCACAGAGGCAGCCTCACTCACCCTTTGAAACCACTCTGCAATTTCTCAAGACACAAAGATCCAGGAATTTGAAGGCAGAGTAATAGAATCTAGTTCAACTAAAGCATGGGTTCCTCAGGTGGCGCAGTGGTAAAGAACCAGTCTCTCAATCCAGGAGACGTGAGAAATGCAGGTTCAATCCCTGGGTCAGGAAGGTTCCCTAGAGGAGGGCATGGCTGGTATTCTTGCCTGGAAAATTCCATGAACAGAGAAGCCTGGTGGGCTTCAGTCCATGGGGTTGCAAAGAGTCAAATGCAACTGAACACACACACACTGGTATTCTTGCCTGGAAAATTCCATGAACAGAGAAGCCTGGTGGGCTTCAGTCCATGGGGTTGCATAGAGTCAAATGCAACTGAACACACACACACACACAAAATCTAAAGCATAGTTATTTTTTTAAAAATAGTTGAATAAAAATGAAAAAGCCTCTATAACTTGTAGGACAATATCAAGCATCTTACATATAAATAATGGAAGTCCCTGGAGGGAAAAAAAGAGAGAAACAGAAACCTTTGGAAAAAATAACAATAGAAACATTTTCAAATTTAATGAGTATTCTACATCCACATATCCAAGAATCTCAGTGAATTCTAAACAGCATAAACACACACACACACCAAAAAAAACTAAGGCGCATTACAATCAAATTGCTTAAAATCAGTGAGAAATGGAAAGACCCTATGAACATTGTACTATGTGCTATAGTGGAACTTAACGAGAATAAAGGACATATTTCCTGCCCTAAAAACGGTGTTTTAATTTTCAGTTTCTGTATAAATGTGATTTGCATGTCAGGCATCCAAACTTCCTGCTGGAATTAGGAAGGGTATGACAGAATCAAGATTTTGACATGATAACAGAAATTTGTAGGAACCCAGGAGCAAAGCCAGAATTGAGGAGTTTGCAAATTACACAAGGAAGAGTCCACCTGCACTTGATGGCTGAAGAGACAAATCTGATGCTTGGCAAAGGGAAGAGAAGTTTCAATAACAATACTGGCAAGGAAGATTCTTCTTTGGTGGCAGATCTAGAATATCTCAGAATAAAGACTCCTTCAGAAGTAGTCCATTTTGAGAAAGTGAGCTAGGGAGAGTCCAGGCATTGGCCCCTAGGGAGCATCTGTCATCTGTAAAAAGAACATTTCCCTGCTTGGGAATAGAAGTCATTATAAGATCACTCCACATTTCAGACTTTGAGTTCTGAAGATCCCATTTCAAAAGGCTGCTTGTTTCTCTCCTAGATTTATCATTTCCATTTTCTCATGATCCCAACTAGACAATTTGATTGCAGTTTCTTTCTCTGTCCTCCAATCTATGCTGGACAAAACTACTGCATAAACTTTTCCTAAACACTATCTATATCAAGTCTACACAGATTTCCTCAAAAACCTTCAGGGCTTCACTGTTCCATTTTTCTGTTAAATGTGAACTTGGTCTGGTTGCAAAGATCTTCCAATAGACATCCCTGTTAGACTTTGGCATTGTTATTTTCTTAATACTCCATTTCTAATGTATTCATGTCCATCTCTGCCTCCATTACTATTCCTGCTTGCCTATATTTACTCATATTCACTGTGCTCTCTTCCTCTCCCCTCATTTATCCTTCAACTACCACCACTCACCCCTGAAGCTTTTCCTCATGTCTTCTCCTGCTTACAAATTCCAAAAGAGTCAAAATCTTGTTTATATGACTTAGTAGTTAATTTTCAGTACCATTGTACAATGTTTAAATAAGTTATTTTATATTAGTCTTTCATTCTTATTTGTATATTAAGTTTTTTGACATAAGCCTATAATTTATCTTTCTTCAATTGCCTCCAATGCCTAAGACAGTTTTAAAGCACAAAAAAATATTAAGTCTTTAGTTTATATATGAAAATATCATACTTGTTTGGAAGCAGCTCTAACACCTTCCATCACTTTCAAGTACTCTCTTCAATTTCTAGTACTTACTTGTTTCCATGTTATGAAAACATAACACAGAATTTTGTGCCTGTCACACATAGTGGATGACCAAAAGTTTTATTTTTTGTTTTCCCATGATTAATATCATTCAAGAATTAAGGGATAGGTAGAAAGTACAAAGGGCTTCCCAGGTAGCTCTGCTGTTAAAGAATCTGCCTCCAATGCAGGAGACCCCAATTTGATTGCTGGGTTGGGAAGATCCCCTGGAGGAGGAGGGCATGGCTAGCCACTCTACTATTCTTGCCTGGAGAATCCCCATGGACAGAGGAGCCTGGTGGGCTACCATCCATAGGGTCACAAAGAGTCAGACATGACTGATCAACCAAGCATAACACAGCACAGAAGTTACAAAAGACATGGCATGATTCATACTGAAGAAAAAATTGCAGAACTTATAGTTCATGTGGGATATTATTATCGTGGGTCATGCATTAAAGAGTTAGTGCCAAACTCCTACAACTCAAAGAGGGTAAAGCTATCACACTAACCAACTGTTGGGTCCATTTTGACTATCTCTTCTTCAAAGTACATTAAGAATATACCTGCCATATAATAATGAGACTGATCCATTCTTTTCAGTGGGTATTGTTTATGTAATAGTTTTGAAGTGAGAAAAATACCATAGTCTTAGTGTCTGGACCAAAACAGATATTAGAGCAGGTACTGCACATTTGGATCTTAAACCATCAGATGCAAATTTCATAAAAATTATGCATAATGCAAAATTAGCAAACTCATTGTTGACTAGGTTTTTAAAAAGTCCTGACCTTCCATATATAGTTTTATAACATAATCCTATCTCACAGAGAACTGCCCCTCAAGTACTCTAGATCACAGCAGTTCAGTCATTATACAGAAAAAGAGAAATAAGAAAAGAAACTTAAGAAGATTCCATTTTGAAGACAGTCAAACTAATACACTTCCCATGAGAATATAAAGAAAGCAAGGGAATGTTTTAAGGGCTCTTGTTAAATTCTTTTATTAAGTAGACCCAAATGTGACTACACAAAATTAGTTAGGATCAGAGCTGGGGTGAAGTTAAATGGACTCTGTGATAATTTTCTCCTCTCTCTCGAGATTTCTTAACTGCACAGTCCATCTGAATTAATTGTATGAGGAATAAATTTTAGAAAGAAAGAAGTAATTCCTGCTAGCGTGTAGGGGATAGCAGCATTCAAGTCAGAACCTCCTGGGAGTCAATTATTAGTTTCTAGACTTGAACACTATATGTGAAATATTTCCATGAAAAAATACAACTGTAGAAGGCTAAGGTAACTGTTTCTTTCATCGCTGTTTAAGTTCAGTACCTTGTCTGACCCAATCTCCATGATGAAGTTTGTGCCCTAACGTATAGCAACATTTGTGATGTCCGGGGCGCAGCTCCGCCCAGCTAATGCTCACTGTTGCGTCTTCATCTTCACATGCACCAGCAGGATGCTCAAAAAGGGAAATCAAGGCTGTTGTGAAAGCAATTACTTGAACCTGGAGAGAGACATTGCAAGAAAAATAAATAAGCGTAGGGTGATTGTTGAAAGAAGATTCTGTGTCTTTTAAGATTAATAAGGGATAGATATTGAACAAACAGGCATTTATTTAATATTATTTAAAGGTCACAAGCAGTTATATTGAAAGGCATGACACTACAAGGTTGCTAAGGCAATTACCAAGGGCATTTATTTGTTTGCATTTATGATATATTTGTCATTAAAAACAGTAAGGATGAAAAACGTACATAATTATGAAATGAAACTGTTCAAATTAGGCTATTTCAGCATTCATAGACATATTCTATGTCTATGTCATTCATTAAAAAAATCATTTTTCAGAGTCGTAGAATTTGATGGAAAAACAGAAATCACTGTATGCAGTCTCTGAGGTTTGGTGCTGCTCACTTTAATGCATCTATTCCTTTGTCACTTGAGACAGGAAATAAGCATGTCTCTGGAGCCCACTACTGAGAAGCCTGAAACCCTATGAATAAAAATCTGAATAATCAATATGAAACAGCTGTGAGACATAACTTTAGACATTTAGCATTATATGTTGATTAACATTGGGATCTAATAGATTAAGCATCCTATGGTGAAAAAGTTAGCAAATACTTTTTCCTAAATAAAGAAAATGAGTCTATACCTAGGCAAGAAAACCACAGTGAAGATTGGTTTTCATAGGCAAGAAGAGGAACTATGACCTAGTCCATCTTTTTCATGTCCATGGTATGTGGCCTTGTAATCTATAAAGCAGTTCAATTAGGAGGTCACATTCATTGCACTCTATTTCTATTTTGAGCTATAGTTCGATGAGTGTATCTATAATGTTCAACCTTATCCTCCCCTCACTTACCTTTCCAGTTATGTCCCCAAAAGAAAGAATTGATTCATTGGCATCAAGAGGGTTGTACCAATAATCCATACAAATTGGTGTTCCTTTCAGGCCTTGGAGTTTATATTGACAAGCAAATTCTTCTTTGGACAGTAGATCATAGAAACAAATCTCTTTACTTGTAAAAGCCACTGCTATCTAAAGTAACAAAGCATAAAATCAGAAAACATTTCTGATGAATTAGTGAAATGAAAATGAAAAGCAGACATGCAAATCATCCAGTCCCATCACTTCATGGAAAATGGATGGGGGGAAATGGAAACAGTGACAGACTTTATTTTCTTGGGCTCCAAAATCTTTGCAGATGTTGAGTGCAGCTATGAAATGAAAAGACGCTTGCTCCTTGGAAGCTATCAAAAACCTAGATAGTGTTTTAAAAAGTAGAGACATTACTTTGCTGACAAAGGTCCAGATGAGTCAAAACTATGGTTTTTTCCAGTAGTCATGGATGGATGTGATAGTTAGACCTTAAAGAAGGCTGAGTGCCAAAGAACTGATGCTTTTGAACTGTAGTGTTGGAAAAGACTCTTGAGAGTTCTTTGGACTGCAAGGAGATCAAACTAGTCAATCCTAAAGGAAATCAATCCTGAATATTTTTTGGAAGGATTGATGCTGAGGTGAAGCTCCAATACTTTGGCCACTTGATGCGAAAAACCAACTGACTGGAAAAGACTCTGATGTTGGAAAAATTGAGGGCAGGAGGAGAAAGGGCGACAGAGGATGATATGGTTGGATGGCATCACTGATTCAATGGACATGAGTTTGAACAATCTCCAGGAGATGGTGAAGGACAGGGAAGCCTGGCATGCTGCAGTCCACGGGGTCGCAAAGAGTCGGACATGACTGAGCTACTGAACAACAACAAAAACCAGAACAGAGGTATCACCAGAGATATCTGCAAAGACCATGGGCTAGGTGTGTGTGGTGGCAGAAACTCAGGGTCTAGAGATCAGAGTTACTCCAGGTCCCAGCATCACTGTATGGCCCAGCAAACCCTTGTACATCAAAAATTTGCTTTTCCATCTTCATGTAAATTGTCTTTATCCCCTTTGAAATGCCAAACCACCACTCCAACACCCTCTTCTGTCTTTCCTAAAGATGGTAGTTTTAACAACCTAGACAGCATATTAAAAAGCAGAGACATCACTTTGCCAACAGAGGTCTGTATGATCTAAGATATGGTTTTTCCACTATACAGATGTGAGTTGGACCATAAAGAAGGCTGAGTTGAGTGCCAAAGAGTTGATGCTTTTGAACGTGTTGCTGGAAAAGACTCTTGAGAGCCCCTTGGACTGCAAGGTGATTAGTCAATCCTAAAGAAAATCAGCCCTGAATATTCATTGGAAGGACTGGTGCTGAGGCTGAAGCTCCAATACTTCGGCCACTTGATATGAAGAGTTGACTCATAGGAAAAGACTCTGATACTTAGAAAGATTGAAGACAGAAAGGGCTGACAGAGGATGAGCAGGTTGAATTGCATCACCGACTCAATGAGTATAAGTTTGAGCAAATCTGGGAGATAGTGAAGGACAGGAAGGTCTGACATGCTGCAGTCCATGGGGTTGCAGAGTCAGACACAACTTAGCAACTAAACAACATCAACAACAAAGATGGTATTTAAGGTGAGGGCTTTGGACATTTCAGTGAGTTACTCAGTTCATCTGAGATTCTTCTGATATGCATGTTATTCCCAATACCAGGAATGCCAGGTTAGCTTAACATACAAATATCAACTAATGTAATATACCATATTAAAAGAATGAAGGGGAAAGGCTATATTATCATCTCAATATCTGCAAAAAAGCATTTTACAAAGCCCTATGCCTTTTCATAATAAAAATATTCAACAAATCAGGAATAGAAAGAAACTTGATAAAGAGAATGTTCAAGAAAGGAAAAATCTACAGCTGATATTACACTTGATGGTGAAAAACTGAATGTATTCTCCCTAAGATCAGAAATAAAACAAGGATGTTCACTCTTACCACTTCTACTCAACGCTGTGCTAGAATTTCTATCCAGGGAAATTAGGCAAGAAAAATAAACAACAGCAAAACCAATTAAAATTAATAAATGAATTCAGCAAAGTTGCAGGGTATAAGATCACTTTTATAAGCCTATTTATATTCACTAGCAATGGACAATCTGAAAATGAAATTATCAAAGACGATGTTAATAGAACAAAAAGAAAAAGCACTAACTGGGATACAATATTTTTAAATTATCACATAATTGCGCATACATAGAATATATACAGAATTCTCAAAACTCAATAATAACAAAGTAAATTCAATAAAAATGGTCAAAGAATTTGAACAAACACTTCACTGAAGAGGATATATAGGTAGCAAACAAGGACATGAAAATATGCTCAACATTATTACTCATTAGGGAAAAGTGAAATCACACCTCGATAAGATAAAATACAAACCTACTAAAAGGGCTAAAATTAAGGGAAAAAAGCTTCATCATACCAAGTATTGGTGAGGATATGTTATATCAAAAGTGGAATATTACACAACCATAAAAGATAAATTTCTCATATATCCAACAGCAAAGATGAATCTCAAAATAATTATGCTAATTATGTTAAAGAAGTTAAACCAAAATAGAAAAGTTTACACACTGTATAATGTCAACAGATGAGAAAATACAAACTATAGTGACAGAAAGCATATCAGTGGTTACTTGACAAGTAAGGAAGGATGGGGCTGGATGAAGGATTACAAAACTACTGGAGGAAAATCTGAGAGTGAAAAAATGCATTCATTATCTTCACATACTATTGATTTTTCACAGCTATATATATATATAAAAATCTGTCAACTTGGATACTTTTAATATATGCAGTGGATTTTGTATAATCACACCTAAACAAAGCTGTTTAAAAAAGAAGAAAAAATATAAACGTTAATGCTGGGTAAAAACAAAGAAAAGGCTAAGATTTAACTATCAGTCCTGGAAAGCAGAACAGTGCAACATAGTCATTACCTGATACCAACACAAATATTACATGATAATACAGAATGTTACCAGGGCTTCCCAGGCAGTGCTAGTGATAAAGAACCCAGTCAATGCAGGAGATGTAAGAGATGTGGGTTCGATCCCTGGGTTGGGAAGATTCCGTGAAGGAGGGGACAGCAACTCACACCAGTATTCTTGCCTGGAGAATCCCAGGGATAGAGGAGCCTGGCAGGCTACAGTCCATAGGATTGCAAAAGAGTAGGACATGACTGAAGCAACTTAGTATACACGCACGCACAGAATGCTAGACACACATACCAAAAAAAGTATAAACTAGAAACATTTTTAATCCACAGCAGCTAAACATTAACATAGATCCTTAGCAAGAAAGAACTGGATATGACATCAACTGCCACTAAGGACACAGCAAAGATTCTAAAGCACAGGTTCAGAAATCAAGCTGCCTTGGTTTACAAACCTTGCAACACTGACTGCATTCTGTGTGACACGGGGCACATCTCACAAGCTCTCCATGCCTCTCTCTTTCTTAAATTGGGAATAAATCCCCTTGAAACTGATTATTCATAGGAAGGACTGAAGCTGAAGCTCCAACACTTTGGCCACCTGATGCCAAGAGTATACTCATTGGAAAAGACCCTGATGCTGGGAAAGACTGAGGGCAAGAGGAGAAGAGGGTGACAGAGGATGAGGTGGTTGGACGGCATCATGGAATCAATGAAAATCCATTTGAACAAACTTCAGGATATAGTGAAAGACAGAGAAACCTGGCAAGCTGAAGTCCATGGGGTCACAAAGAATTGGAGACCGCTTTGTGACCGAACAACAAGGTGATCTGGAGATGATTAACAGAGCAAGGCATGTTACATAGAAAGCTAACGTTCATGATGATTATATTTTAATGGTTCTTGACAGTAGAATATACTACTCCCCACTTGAAAGAATCTGGCTCTTTGGAGCCATTCAAATGGCTGCTTCTGGGTCTGGCATAATAAATATACAAGATGATCCTGAAACATCTAGTCTACCCAGGAAATGAGGAAGCTTTGAGAGACAGAAAAGACTCTAGCTAACTTGTACTAGTTCCATTGTTCAAAGACGGTATAATTTAGGGGGGCAGGATAATAACTCAGTGGATAGAGATATATCAAGTTTGTTTAAACCCATGAGTTTATAATGATATTGATAACAATAATGATATAGCACTCATTTTTCATCTAATTAGAAAAGTAGCTAATTATTTTGAATACTGGTAAATAAAAGGAAAGACCTGGGCATTTATTCCGCTTTTGTTAACAATTTGTATTCAGTTCAGTTCAGTTCAGTCACTCAGTCATGTCTCTTTGCGACCCCATGAATTGCAGCACACCAGGCCTACCTGTCCATCACAAACTCCCGGAGTTTACTCAAACTCATGCCCCTCAAGTCGGTGATGCCATCCAGCCATCTCATCCTCTGTCATCCCCTTCTCCTCCTGCCCCCAATCCCTCCCAGCATCAGGGTCTTTTCCAATTTGTATTACACAGTAGCTAATGATGGGAAGTTTCTTTATTTTATAGAGGTATTCCAGCTTATAAAGAAAGAGGAAATGATGAAATTAGAGTATCACCATCTTGCAACTCCTGATAAATTAATGTATCTAAGAATAATCCGTAACATCTGTTAACATCCCAAGAAGAGAAAGAACCAGGCATTTTGTGCCCTCTGACTGAGGAACACCTCTTCTAAAATACACAGACGATCAAGGCTTTTGACTTGAGGACCAATTTACTGGAAACACAGAGAGCAAGTGGCCATGTTAAACAACCCCATGCAAACAGTCTGAGAAATTTAGACTGTGAGAAACTCTAATGGACAAACACCTAGCTTCTTGAAGAACAGCAATAGCAATGACAACAAAATACAAAACAAAAATGAGATGGAGGAAAATGTGTGAATCAAAAAAGACATATCAACCATTCATAATGTTTGGACCTTATTCATATCTTGAGTCAAACTATCAAAACAAACAACAGATTATTAAAAAATCATAAGACAATAAAATATGTTCATGACTGGATATTTGATTATATTAAGGAATTATTGTTATTGATATAAATGTGATATGGTATTATGGTTGTGCTAAAGAGACATTTTTCAGAAATACTGAAGCATTTACAGATTAAATGATTGGAATTTTGGATTTCAGTATAAAGGGGATATGTAAAAGGAATAGGAGGGCTGTGAATTGGAAATGGTTAAGGGTGAATATTGGCTCTTAATGGGATTATCTCTGCTTGTGTGTGCACTTTAAATTTTTCATAGTAAAATTTATCATCTGCTTAATGTAATATAATAAGAATATGGATTTTTTAAGCTGTATTATTCCCTCAGAAACTGACTTTCCTTTCAGTATGTTATCTTCCTCATAGGTATGGTTACAAGAGGGTATCTGGACTGAATGGGTCCTACCCATCAAAATTAAGAAACTGACTAGTCCAGCAGTCAAAATCAGATAAGCAGTTTCCTGAAATTGCAGGTTTCCTGAAATTTTCTGATCTGTGCCTTGCACTTGGACAGCCTCTCAACTCTGCATATAAATGTATATACTTTCAGATTGCTAAAAACTACAGAGGCATAAAGGTCTTATCAGCTAGTAATGCACCCTGACCTCATGTGGGACAGAGTCAAGAATCTGAGTCACCACCAGCTTTGTCATTTAAAATCACACAACAGAATAGTTTGGGAAATGGAATAATTCACTTAGATTGACTTGTGCTCCCTCCAGGTCAGATGAAAGGTATGAAAGAATAATGCAGTTCTCTATCACTGCCAGTGTTACACTTGCTATTTATCAGGAGTCCTGTCTCATCAGTTCCTCCCTTTTACAAGCCATAAATTTATTTACACAGACTATGTACCTTGTTTACATTTTCCAGAGAAACCATACTTGTCACCCACAGGTGTTTTAGCTTGGTGGCATCTGAAGTGATGGGAAGTGTTTTTTGCAACTTTAAATTCTCTCCCCAGATTCCTACTGAACCTTCCTTACTGATGGTCAGATAACGACTTGAACTTTTTAAGAAAATTACTCTTTGGATGGTATCTTTGTGTTTCACTGGGAGAAATTCAAGGTCTCTCCACTGGGGAACCACAGTTGCCTTTGCTTGTTCATCTTTCTCATAAAGTGTTAACAGCAGAAATGAAGTCAGCTTGTCCCAGTTAATGAAGCCCTCTTGGGCCACATCCACTTTATCAAAGAGCTCTCCATATTCTTCCTTTGTGCCCCAGCCAACAATCTCTGTCATTCTCTGCACAAACTCTTCTCTGGACATACAAATGGTTTGACTGGGCTCCGAGGGCTAGAAACAAGAACAAAAATAAAACATCAGTGAAAGAGACCACTGTGCTACCCTCAAAGGTGAATCTCATCAGCAATTCTTCCAAGATGCAAAAAAATACCTTCTAACCTTACAATGGTGTTACACTGAAGTGAATTTGGGCTGCGGAGCAAATAATTGACAGATCTGCAAGCTGACATCCTCAATCACAGATGTCCTTGTAATTGGCAGAGGGAAGCAGAAAAGTCAGAGATTTGATATGATGGTGGATGCAGAGGTCAGAGCGACACAGGACTGTGAACCAAGGCATGCAGGTGACCTCTAAAAGCTGGACAAGGCAAGGAATCAGAGGGCCTCCAGAAGGAAGACCATCTTGACCACACCTTGATATTAGCCCTGAGTTAGTTTAGTTTGAAATTCTGAGTTGTAGAACTGTAAAATAATACAGGTATGAGTTTTATGGTACTAAGTTTGTGGTAATTTGTTATAGCATCAATAGGAAATGAATATAGCAGTTTAGAAAAAATAGGTGGATCCCTGAGGAGAGTTTAGCCTTGCCAATAAAATGGTATCACAGTGACACTTTAATCCAAGAGCAAGAAGTCACCTATATGAACCCACAATTACAAAAACAGTGAAACCTTATAAGTTGATTTTGATTATTCATGATAGTTATGCACTATAATGGTTATGTTCTACAAACACAAAATTAGCAGATACTGAACGATGGCTTTTATGGAAAGACAGTTAGGTTTCTGTGAGCCTCTGGTCACAATATTTTCATCAACTGGTCAAATCATAATTTTGTTTTATGTCTGTTTCCATTGAAAGACATTTTAATATATATTGTTAATTCTAACATTGAATTCATGGCCAACAGCACTATAACTTATGACTGAATGGAGCTTATCTAAGACATGTATTTTCTCCAAAAGGCACAGCACAGCCTTCTTGCATTTAGACAGAACTTTACACTACACTTGGGGAGTCATTTTAAAAAGTGAAAATCACCAAAAAAAAAAAAAAAAAAAAAAGCTCAAAATGCAAAAACCTTACACTAAGTGGAGCACAAGTAGAATGCCTGTTTATAGTACAAGAACGGGAAAAGAAGGCGAAGTGTGTACTTAAAACAGATAGCTAATGGGGAGGTGCTGTGTAATACAGGGAGCTCAATCTGGTTCTCCATGACAACCTAGACGGGTGGGATGGAGTGGGAGATGGGAGGGAAGTTCAAGAGGGAGGAGACATATGTATAACTATGGCTGATTCATGTAGATGCACGGAGGAAACCAACACAACATTGTAAAGCAATTATCCTTCAATTAGAGTCAATAAATTAAAAAATAAAAGAAGGCAGGGTGTCATCAAGTTTGACCTCAGCATGAAACAGACACACTGGAACACTGCAACTTTTTGACATTCTGTACATGGCTGTGAATGCAGAGTTCCAAAGAACAGCAAAGAGAGATAAGAAAGCCTTCCTCCATGATCAGTGCAAAGAAATAGAGGAGAACAATAGAATGGGAAAGGCTAGAGATCTCTTCAAGAAAATTAGAGATACCAAGGGAATATTTTATGTAAAAATGGGCTCAATAAAGGACAGAAATGATATGGACCTAAGAGAAGCAGAAGATATTAAGAGGTGGCAAGAATACACAGAAGAACTGTACAAAAAAGATCTTCACGACCCAGATAAGCACAATGGTGTGATCACTCACCTAGAACCAGACATCCTGGAATGTGAAGTGAAGTGGGCCTTAGGAAGCATCACTATAAATAAAGCTACTGGAGGTGATGGAATTCCATTTGAGCTATTTCAAATCCTGAAAGATGATGCTGTGAAAGTGCTGCACTCAATACACCAGCAAATTTGGAAAACTCAGCAGTGGCCACAGGACTGGAAAAGGTCAGTTTTCATTCTAATCCCAAAGAAAGGCAATGCCAAAGAATGCTCAAACTACTGCACAATTGCACTAATCTCACACACTAATAAAGTAATGCTCAAAATTCTCCAAGCCAGGCTTCTACAGTATGTGAACTATGAACTTCCAGATATTCAAGCTGGTTTTAGAAAAGGCAGAGGAACGAGAGATCAAATTGCCAACATTCTCTGGATCATCGAAAAAGCAAGAGAGTTCCAGAAAAACATCTACTTCTGTTTTATTGACTATGCCAAAGCCTTTGACTGTGTGGATCACAATAAACTGTGGGAAATTCTTAAAGAGAAGGGACTATCAGAACACCAGGCCTGCCTCTTGAGAAATCTGTATGCAGGTCAAGAAACAACAGTTAGAACTGGACATGGAACAACAGACTGGTTCCAAATAGGAAAAGGAGTACGTCAAGGCTGTATATTGTCACCCTGGTTTTTTAACTTATATGCAGAGTACATCACGAGAAACGCTGGGCTGGATGAAGCACAAGCTGGAATCAAGATTGCCAGGAGACATATCAATAACCTCAGATATGCAGATGACACCAGCCTTATGGCAGAAAGTGAAGAGGAACTAAAAAGCCTCTTAATAAAAGTAAAAGAGGAGAATGAAAAGATTGGCTTAAAGCTCAACATTCAGAAAACTAAGATCATGGCATCTGGTCACATCACTTCATGACAAATAGATGGGAAACAGTGGAAACAGTGAGATACTTTATTTTTCTGGGCTCCAAAATCACTGCAGATGGTGACTGCAGCCATGAAATTAAAAATTGCTTACTCCTTGGAAGCAAAGTTATGATCAACCTAGACAGCATATTAAAATGCAGAGACATTACTTTGTCAACAAAGGTCCTTCTAGTCAAGGCTATGGTTTTTCCAGTGGTCATGTATGGATGTGAGAGTCGGACTGTGAGGAAAGCTGAGCACCGAAAAATTGATGCTTTTGAACTGTGATGTTGGAGAAGATTCCTGAGAGTCCCTTGGACTGCAAGGAGATCCAACCAGTCCATCCTAAAGGAGATCAGTCCTGGGTGTTCATTGGAAGGACTGATGTTGAAGCTGAAACTTCAATACTTTTGCCACCTGATGTGAAGAGTTGACTCATTTGAAAAGACCCTGATGCTGGGGAAGATTGAGGGCAGGAGGAGAAGGGGACAACAGAGGATGAGATGGTTGGAATGCATCACTGAATCAATGGGCATGAGTTTGGGTAACCTCCGGGAGTCAGTGATGGATGGGGAGGCCTGGCGTGCTGCAGTCCATGGGGTCACAAAGAGTCGGACACGACTGAGCAACTGAACTGACTGACTGATATGTCTGTGAATGATCATGAAGGTGACTTGAGCTTTGATTTTGGGGACCCAAATAAATTTTAGCAAGTAGGCAAATTTACAAATACAAAATCTGACAATGATGAGAACCATCTGTATTCCAAATAACTGTGTAGTTTAATACTGATAGGCCGTTTAGTTTGGTGAGCTTCACAGTGAGAAAATCTGTCTTCCTACTATTTCAGCACCAAAGAGTCAGATTTGACAGTAAGCACTGGGAGGCTGCATATTGGAGAGCAGGTCAAACAATTTTAGGTTTAATGCTGGTTTCACCAGATATGTGGGAACTACTAGAAAGTTACTTCATTGTTGAGGCTTAATTTTCTCATCTGTAAAGTAGATATAGAAAAATGCCAGTCTCAGGAAAATGATTATGAATGTTAAATGGAACATCAATAGATGCAGAAAAAGCATTTGACAAAATTCAACACCAATTTATAATTAAAAAAAAAAAAAAACTCTCAGTAAACTAATAATAGAAAGAAAATTCCTCACCTTGAAAGAGAATCTACCACAAACATCCAGCTTAACCCAAACATCATACTTAACAGTGAGAACCTTGTGGCATTCCTACTTAGATCAGGTACAAGGCAAGGATGTCGTCTCACCAAGGCTTTTCCGCATCATACTAGAAGCTCTACCTAATGCAATAAGACAAGAAAAGGAAGTAAAAGTATAAAGATTGAAAGAGAGATAAACTGTCTTTGTTTATAGAAGATATGATTATGTAAAATATATGAGCGAACTGATGGAAAAAGTCTTGAAACAGTCATGATAAGTGATTATAGCAAGATTATAGGACACAAGATTAACACTCAAAAGTCTGTTACTTTCCTATACACCAGTAATGAATAGGAAGAATTTGAAACTAAAAGCACAATACCATTTTTTATTAGCATCCTCAAAAACAAAATACATGTAAATCTAACAAAATGTGTGTAAGATTTATATGAGGAAAACTATAAAACTCCTATCAGCACAATAAAGGAATAAATAATTGGAGAAATAGTCCATGTTAATAGATAGGAAAACTCACTTTTGTTAAGACCTCAGTTCTTCCCAAGATAACCTATAGATTCCATGCAATTTTAATAAAAATCTCAGTAAGTCATTTTATTAATACTGACAAACTGACTCCAAGTCAACATGGAAAGTCTAAATACCAAGATAACACAATATTGAAGGATAAGAACAAAGTTGAAGGACTGACTCTACCTAACTTCAAGACTTATTAAAAAATGACAGTAACCCAGACATGTGTGATATTGGCATAAGAATATAACCTAGATCAATGAAACAGAATAGAGAGCTCAAAAATAGACCCATGTAAACATGGTCAACTGTTCTTTGACCAAGAACCAAAAGCAATACAACAGAGTAAAGATAACACCTTCAACAGTGCTGGATAATTGGACATTCACATAGCAGAAAAGTGAACTAGACACAGAGTTTATTCCCTTCACAAACAATAACTCAAAATGGATCACAGACCTAAATGGAAAACGCAAATTTGAACTACTCAGAAGTCCTTCATTCTTGTCTTTGTTAAATTATTTTTAATCTAAAAGGTCAAATAGGTGGAAATTTTTCAGTGACCCAGATATTAACAAAGCAGAAAGAAATTTCATCCTAAAAACACTCCATCTGAGCCGAACTGCAAACTGTTTCTGAAAGCTAAGTAAATGTTGACCCTTTGAACTATTACATAATGACATCAATCAATGCCTCAAATATACATTGTTATTAATCCATTTATTACTGTTATTAATCCATTTAATGAAAAAAACACTTTAAAGCTGAATCAAAATATTCTCTTCCTGTGAGTCTGTAATTTATTTTTATTTCTACAATCAAGAAACTGTTTTGACTGACAAATATGAAGGCAATTTCTTTTTTACATTCTAGAATATGGAATTGTAAATAGACCATAAACAAGGACAAAAATACATTTTCTTCCCCAAAGTAATACATACAATCAATTTCATAATTTTATGCACATTGATAGTGCCAATATACACTGGGGGAAGATTTGAGAAATACTTCCAATTTATGAAATTGACGATATGTACAATTGTACTATATATCCTTGACAATTCTATCACTGATTGTTCACTCGCTAGCTTTATTTGCTTTAGTCTGAAACTAAAACCATGATTTTGCCATAATTTGGTTATAATTTAGGAAGCTGCTTATTAAGAAATCCTAACTTGTTCAAGAAGCATTGTGCCTAGATCAGTGTGAGATTTATGTTTATTAACTCTACCCTATGCCAGTTTTAATAAACTTAATGTACAATTAAAATATATGAACTTTGAGTCAAGCTCAGAATCATAAATGCATTAACTTTTACTGAACAATTAATTCTCATTTTATCAGTGGCTCCCACTTATGCTCTAGCATTAGAATTCATTCACTCATTCCACTGTATTATTCATATCACAAGTTGTAGTAGGGAGATTGTGTGGTTGCAAAATAGGAGCTTGAAGATTCAGCTTGCACCTTTAAATAGAGCTAATAACTAATGCTTAGAGCTGTTATCAGGATTAGTTGATAATTTAATGTATGTATACCACATGGGGTCATTTAATGTGAGTTCAACACATTTTTTTAATTTATTATTTGTGTGTTATTATTTATTTACTATTGAAAGTCAAAAAGTGAAAGTGTTATTTGTGTTCGATTCTTTGTGACCCCATGGACTGTTGCCTGCCAAGCTTCTCTGTCCATGGGATTTCCCAGGCAAGAATACGGCAGTGGGTAGCCATTCTTTTCTCTAGGGGATCTTCCCAACTCAGCGATCGAATCCGGGTCTCCTGCATTACAGGCAGTTTCTTTATCGTCTAAGCACCAAGGGAGCCCTTTTTATTATCAGTTCACTGCTAAAGAGTTTAAAGAATAAAAGAACTATAAATTGGGACTTTTTGGTGGTGCAGATTTCACCTTCTAATGCAGGCAGTGTGGGTTTGATCCCTCACCTGGGAGTTAAGATCCCACATGCCTTGCAGTCAAAAAAATCAAAACATAAAACAGAAGCAATATTGTGACAAATTCAATAAAGACTTTAAAAATAGTCCACATCAAAAATCTTAAAAAAGAAAAAGAGCTATAAATTGAGTCATCATGCCAACAATGACTGTTCTCTGAGAATTTAGCTAAACTCATTTGTTCATTATATGTATGTATGTGTGTAAGGCTTGGGAAGTATGCATAATTACTAATTTTAGTAAATTGATCCTATCTATCAGGGGTGGTTAATTACTAGCTAGATGGTCTTAAAAATGATCTTAGTGGGTCCGAAGAATATGTCCACTCACAGGGTTACCTGAAGCTCTCTGTCTATGACCACTGTTGTCACAGGAGCAGATGATACTTTTTGCCTTACTATGACACAGCAAACGCACACCGTTTCAGCTGCTCTTCCTCAGAGGCACTGATATAAAGCTGTCCTAGGTGAGTCCAGTGAAAGTAAAGTTTACCTCTTCCCAGCAACCAAGACTATTTCACTATACATCACTGGCTTTTCATCACTGTAATTGCAGCTCCTATTTTGTTTTGAGCTATTTATACTGCCACTCTATGAATTTCAGGTGAGCCTGCAGTCCCTGTCTTCTTGGCAATAGATAATTTCATGGGAAGAAGGAAGAAAATCCTTTATTTTAGAAATGAGTTTGCACATACCATGATTTAGTTGTTACAGACTCTCAATCTGTATTAGGTTCAGTGCTAAGTGGCAAAAATAATTTATCTTTGAGTCATCTTTGGATATATTTTTATATAGGTATGTATAAATTTACATTTATGTTTATATACATTAACATTGTATACATATAGATATGTATTTAAATTGGACTTCCCTGGTGGCTCAGCAGTAAAGAACCCGCCTACTATGCAGGAGCCGCATGAGACATGAGTTCAGTTCCTGGGTTGGGAAGATCCCCTGGAGGAGGGCACAGCAACCTTCTCCAGTATTCTAGCCTGGAGAATCCCATGGACAGAGGAGCCTGGCAGGCCACAGTCCATAGTGTCGCAAAGAGTCAGACACAATTGAAGCAAATTGGCATGGCTTGGCATGTGCTTAGATTAGTCCTAATTTAGTTAGCATCTGAGTTTTATGCCTGCATTTACAACATAATATTTGTGTGACCATAGGTTAGTCATAATCTTCCCAGGGTTTTTTAAGGCTTCAGTAAAAATAATATGTATATAAAGCCATCTTTAAACTGGAGAAGGAAATGGCAACCCACTCCAGTAGTCTTGCCTGGAGAATCCCATGAACAGAGGACCCTGGTGAGTTATAGTCTATGGGATCTTTTTACATTAAATGATTTTATTCAAGCAATATTTATTATTGTTGAAGACGTCCATATCAAGTTAAATTCACAAGCATATAGTTAGTATAGCTAGCCAAATATTAAGAATTTAGGAAATTAGATTTTATTATAAAACAGAGTACAAAATAATTCTGTCTCTTCAGTTAAAAATTTAATTAGTATGGCTTTAACAAAACTGTCTTCCCATAGACAATTTGTCCTAACTTGAATGTAGGACTTCCAGATAAAAACTACTGCATAGTGTTTTAAAGTATACCCTTTCACTCCTATTAGTCATGACCACACTACCTGTCGATCTTCTTGAGTAAAAATCAGTACCCCTGCATCTATTAGAATTCCTCTTCTAACAAAAGCAAAGGGTGAATGATCTATTAAAAAGCATATTCTTATTCAGCCCTTGCTAAGATAATGTCAATAAATTTATTTTGCTACATCTATGTAATGACTGAGTTAAGAAAATAACCAGTGAAGGCTTCCAACTGTTCCTGCAAGGAAGCTAATCTCAGAATGTCTGGTTGATTATCTCGGTAAGCACAACTTGAGACCTTTAAAAGTCTTCCTGTCTTCCTGAATCCCTTTCAAAGAATATTCTAAAAATCATTTTCTTTTGCCTGGAAAGTATCTTCTGCAGCTACAGTCAGTTCTTGTGAGCTTTAAAAAAAAAATTAAAAAGCATGAACTCTATAAAATTCTCTTCAGCTTTTCAGCTTTGTCAAGACTTGGATTTCACTGTAACTTATATAAAAACTGAGCACTGAACCTAAGTTCAAACTTCTGAAAATACAGCTTTTTAAAATACTTGACAGCCCTTTCTTTTCATCAAGAAGAGATCATGTACTTTCAATTAGAACATATGAGTGTGCCAACACATTTTTAAAATTATTTACCTTTTGCATGAAATAATTCATGTTTACTATAGAAAAGCCAAAATATAGACAAGTCAAAATTTAAAATCCTCCATAATGCCATCAGCCTACCAACTTATGCATTATCTTATGCATTATTTATGAAGTGGTGTCATGATTTATTAATGTATACCTTGTGTGCTTTTTCCATTTTATATCACACCATCTAGCTACGCCTTATGTAATATATATTTGTCTTTAACATCATTTTAATGGCCACACAATCTTTTATGGAGAAGAAATACAATTATACCCCCCATTATTAAAAATTTCAATTGTTCCAGTGTTTTCCCATTCCAAATAAACAACCCTGCAACAAACATTCCTTCACATACGTCTTTGCTTAGTTATCAAATTAGTTCCTGAGGGAAATTCCTTAGAGGTGTTGCAACAAAGATTTTTGCACGTTCTTAAAGCTTTTGGTATATTTTACCAGATTGTCATTCAAAAGACTGAACAAATTTACATTTTTGTTAACAAAGCATGATATTGCTTACATGCAAGACCCTCACCAAGCTGGGATATTCTTATTCTTTTTTAAGAGTCACTGATTGGTTTCTAAAAAATAGTTCTAGTATGCCTGAGCATTGACATACTAGCTGGCAAAACAGAGCGAAATATTCCCAAACCAGACACTTAATTCTTTAAAAATACGCCAACTCTTAGAAACGCTGTTTATGTTTGTTTTTTCCTTAACTTTTTCCTATAGCAATATTTTATAATGAGTAAAAGAAAGATAATTTTTCTTCTTTTTTCCTATTCTGTAAAAAAGACTTGCCTAAGACAAGAATACAAGTTCTTCTTTAAAACTATCCAATCTGGTCAGAAATCTGGAGTATTTTTCAAAACTGATAGTGGGTTAACATGTCACACTTATTGCCCTTATCCATTGTTAAGCATTTTCCTTCAGATTCTGAAAATTAATATCAAATGGTGAGTTTTAAGTCAGAGAAATATTTCCATCCATCTTACCATTGACCTATTTATTAATATATACTGAACACATAGCCCATACAAGGTAGCATGAGGTAGATTTATTTATTCATTCATCAAACAAGTATTTATAAAATGTCTGATCCATGCCAAACCAGCTCTGAATAAGACAGCAGAGGTCTCTGCTCTTCAAACCGTTATACTGCAGTGAGGATCCCCGACATACTGATCACACTGAATGACATGTGGTTCTAGATTACCAAAAGTAAAACATCACAAGAATCACAGTAATTAATGCTTTTCCTAATTTCAAACTGAATTTAGGATTTAAACATGTCAAAGACATTCCATGAACTGAAATCTTGCATGAACCAGAAAACTTTTTTTCCTCTGAAACAAAAATTGTTTTTCTTAAGATGATTAGAATTCTGCAGTGCTTCTTTCTCTCTACATTAAAAAAAAATAGTATACTTATGGCTGATTCATGTTTTTGTATGGCAGAAGCCAACACACAATTGTAAAGCAATTATCCAATTTAAAATAAATTTTAAAAAATAGTTTCTAGTAGGATCTCGGAATCTTGTTTTCCCCAGAACTGCTAGTTTTATCAATCACTTCACCAAATTTTTTTTTTTCTGTCAAATTTGTGGCATGAGTTTTGGGTAAGGTTCAATGACAGTTGAATGAGGATATACTATCTCAATGCATCCTTCTCCCCATCTCTATAATTAAATTTAAAATTAGCATGCTGCTTCCTCACGCTTCATTCCATTGCACTTGCCTCAATTTCCCTTGGTTACAAAGTGCGTTGGTTATGAATATGTATTAGAGTTTGCTGTCAAACACTGTGAACATCTTCTGGAGCAGAAGATTAGATATGTTATTTCAAAACAGATGCATGATTTTATATCATCCCTTGCAATTTTCATCTACCAGTGAACATTCATAAGAGATTGAACAATAGAACAGAACAGACTAGCTTGACAGCCAAAGTTCATACTGCTCTTTTTTCTTCCTTCGATGGATTTTAGTTGGTTATAATTTTCACTTACATTATGATATCAATGATTGAAGAACTCAGAAATCTAAATGGAGTTAAATTTTTGCGACTAACAAAGATACAAACCTTGAAACTCCTGTACTGAATTGAAGGTTTAGAATTAAGCTCTCCCATAACCTCCCCCCCCAAAAAAAATGGGCTTCCCTCGTGGCTCAGTTGGTAAAGAATCTGCCTGCAATGCAGGAGACCTGGGTTCAGTCTCAGGGTTGGGAAGATCCCCTGAAGAAGGGAAAAGCTACCCACTCCAGTATTTTGGCCTGGAGAATTCTATGGACTGTATAGTCCGTGGGGTCGCAAACAGTCAGACACAACTGAGAGACTTTCTTCATGCTTCGTACTTCATACCCAAAAATTCAACATATTTCCTATCCAATAAATAAGTTAGAAGTAACTTGCAGCTTCAGGATAAAAAGTCAATATATCTTTCTCTTTTACATAAAGATTATAATTCCTAAGTGTAACTGCTCCTATCTTTTTTCTCTAAGCCCATGGAAGTCTTTAATTTTCTGCTCTGGACCTAAACCATGCCCATCACTATCATCTCTTTTAACTAAGCTTAAAAACTTGGAGGGAGCAGCCTGACCAATGGAATGGTGTTGCCAAGAGACATTTGAGTTTCACAGATCTTCATTTGGAAATATCAATACAGTAAGATAAATATACACTGTTTTTAAAAACAATTGCTGTCTCTTCACTGGAAACCCATAGATGGAGTCAAAGAATTGCATACATCCATGAATTTCTGGCATATTAGAGCTGGAATTTTAGAGAACCTATACCAAAACCTTCATTTAAAAAGAAGACACCAAGGCCCAGAGAATTAAAACTAATTCTCGAAGGTCACATAGGTCACTGCTGCCAGAAATAAGGTTAGAATCTAGGATTTTTAATCCCTAACCACTTTAATCATAGCACAAATACACTGACTTCAGCAAAATCTGATTCTCTCTAGGATAACACATTCATCAGCAACAGCAAAAAGAGAAAAATATGAGGTTGGAATGTGTATACCCAAATAACCTCATGCAATTTTGACAAAAGCTATTTACTGAGAACCGTGAAGCTTCCCTGGTAGCTCAGACGGTAAAGAATCTGTCTGCAAATGTGGGAGACCTGGGTTCAATCCCTGGGTCAAGATGATCTCCTTGAGAAGAGAATGGCCAGCCACTCCAGTATTTTTGCCTGGAGAATCCCATGGACCGAGGAGCCTGGTGGGCTACAGTCCATGGGGTTGCAGAGTCAGACACGACTTGAGAAACTAATACTTTCAATTTCACACTGAAGCTTTCTGATGAGGTACTTAAAATATACATATGAACTCCGAATCAACAAAGTAAGCAGGAAAGGAGTGAGAAAAGTTCCATCCCAGGCTCTAAAGGACAATTTTTGCTTTTACCAAATTATCTTTCCTGATGTGTCTTTCTCAAACCAGAAATCCAATACTTCAACCAACCTCTGGCCCTTATACTTATTCGTTTGATGTCACTCTTTCATTCCAGGTGTCCAGCAAAACAGTAACCCTGGTAAACCATCTTTTCCATGCCTACAACCAGGTTGCTGAACAAATATCACTGAAATGGGCAGAACGGTGCCACTATAATAAAATACATGATCTCCAACCTCAAAAACTCCTTTTTTTGCTAATAGGAACACTTCCATGTTTCCAGTCTGAATTCATTTGCTTTCTTCAAGCACCTACTTCTTAATTTACTTGTCCATTCCTAACAGAAATCTGACTACTCACTCACAGACATAAAGTAGGGGGTTGAGGGAGCATCAATCACATGAGGGCTTCCTCAATCTTCTGCATACACACAGAGATTGACTTGGTTCTGTAGCCATTTCTTTCTTCCTTCCTGGGGCAACAGAATTCTCCTGTTCCCTAGATATGTCCTTTCCCCACCACCTCAGTGAATATCTTCTCTTGCTGTCTATTGACTCCTTTTCATTAGCATTTCAATGTAATCAAATTACTGAACGGTTAAAAATTTTACCCGACATTCCCATCTCTTTTAGCCACTGTCCCACCCGTCTCCCTTCGAACAGCCATCTTGAAGGAATCACGTTCCTTCACTGTTTCAATTCTCACCTCCAACTTAGTCAGTCTTTGCAATCCAGCTTCTTTCCCTTCCCCTCCACTGAAGCTGTTCTTACGAAGAGGATTAAAAACTTGTAGCTAAATCTTTTAGTGGATTCTTTCCAATTCTTATAAGGTAAAATATACCAAGTTAATTTTGATGCCAAAATATCTTTGTTTCAGATTCTTGATACTCCTATTTAGTTGGAAAGTGAAACTTGAGGCACATGAAAGACATCAATCAAGAAAGAAAAAGGTTCAAGCTGCTCTAAAGGAGAAAAGAAGAATTTGGTAGTTTTTGTTGTTTGATTAAACAGATGGGAAGAGAATAGCGTCAGACAGGGGAGGTGGACAAGATCGGAGACAACAAGATGGCGGGTGGCGACATGGCCACTGAGAAAATTCCACAGGCAACATAGCTCAGAAAAAATTTATATATATAAATACTCCGCTTTTCATGAACCTCCCTCCGTGTGACTTCAAGCCACTAGGATAAAGCCCCCCACATATACACACATCCTCAATCCCCTCCTCCGCTCTTCTGCTAAAGAATTTGGTCTTCATGACAAATTGCTTTGAGAGCTTTCCCTTCCCCAGAACTTCACAGTAGCCTGATCACACCACATTCGTGATGGGAAAAGCTCCAGTCTAGTTTCTGGGAGTATTCACCAGTGTCTGTTCACTGACCAAAGTCCACAGTTAATCAAGGTTGACGGTTGGGCAGAAGCTCTGCCAGAAAGCAAGGAAGTGATAAAAGATTGATTGTGATCGCTTGGACAGTAGCCCACCAGGCTCCTCTGTCCATGGGATTCTCCAGGCAAAAATACTGGAGTGGGTAGCCATTCACTTCTCCAGGAGACCTTCCTGACCCAGGGATTAAATCCAGGTCTCCTGAACTGCAGGGAGATTCTTTATCATCTGAGCCAACAGGGAAGCCCTAAAAGATTGATGGAAACTTGTAAAAATGATGTGGGAGCTGGTTTGAAGGGACTGACACTGACCAAATTTGGGGCAATTTCCAGTATCAGAAAGAATAATGATGGTAATAGATAATAATGCATTGAATAGAATTAATGAATCCATGAGTCTGTAGTAATACTCAAGACACAGAGACAGAGTGATAATGGGGGAAGAGAACAAAAGGGGTGAGAAAGAAGAAGCCTCTCTTTTACAGAGTAATGCAATGTTTAGAACAGTCACTCAATCATGCCTGACTCTTTGTGACTCCATGAACTATAGCTCGCCAGGCTCTTCTGTCCTCTGTTTTTGTGTCTCCTGCATTGGCAAGCGGATTCTTTACCACTGCGCCCCCTGGGAATCCAAAACCCCTAGTGGACCCACTTTAATCAAGGGATCCAACTTATAGCATCACCAATATGGGACAAACAACATACTGTGCCTCTGATATCTCAAGATGTAGACATAACACTTCTTATGAAGTATTCTTGCCAAAAATGGTGACCCTAAATCTAACAGTGTACCTAAATCAAATTAATGAGAAAATACAGATTGTGAGATATTCTAGACATGGCATGACTCCTCAAAAATGTCTCTATCATGATAGATCACAAAAAGTAGGATTATGCTTCTCAATTAAAGAAAATGTGTAATCCTGGAAAGGATCTGTAATTAAAAAAAAACGAAAGACATTACTAGGACAAATGGGGATATTTTAATATACACATTTTATTAAGTAATATGTGAAGTTAAACTTAGAAGAAGGCCCTTGTTCCTAAGAGATATATTTTGAGCTAATTGGGGCAAACTATTATCATGCCTGAACTCACTTTTAAATGACTGAGGTAAAATGATGTACTATGGTCTGAATATTCGTGTCCCCTCAAAATTCACCAATTGAAATGTTAATGCCCAACATGATGATATTAGGCAATGGGGCCTTTGGAAAGTGATAGTTTATGAATATGGAGCTCTTATGAATGGAATTAGTGTTCTTGTACAAGAGGCATCTAGAGCTCCCTAGCCCGCCCTACCATGTGAAGACACAACAAGAAGTCTGCAGCCTGGGAGAGGGTCTTCACCCATCCATCCTGGTTCCCTGATCTCAGACTCCCAGTCTCCCGAACTGTGAGTAATAAACTTCTGTTGTTTGTAAGCTACCCATCTGTCATATTGTATTAAGTCTCCTGAAAGGAGCAACACGTTGTATATATGTATATGTATACATATATGTTAAAGTTATGTGTGTGTATACATATGCCACATTTGACTTTCCAGGTGGCGCAGTGATAAAGATTGCCTGCCAGTGCTGGAGACATAAGAGACATGGGTTCGATTCCTGGGTTGGGAAGATCCCATGGAAAAGGAAATGGCAACCCACTCCAGTATTCTGGCCTAGAGAAATCCATGGACTGGATAGTCCATGGGGTCGCAAAGAGTTGGACATGGCTGAGCGACTTTCACTTTGCGGGGGTTGGAGTAGTAAAGAAAGCCCAAATTATAAGATCACACTGTGTAAAATAACATTGGAAAATTAGAAGTAAGTTTGAGTAAAGTTTAGGGTTCTTCACTAAGAGTAAACAGACAGAAATAGATATCAGACTACTTTGGGGTGATATTCTGTTTCTGCCAACAACTCAAATGGACCTGGACAAATCCTTTCGTTTGGATTTTCGTTTCCTCATCTGTAAAATATAGGCAATAAAATAGGTCTCTATAGTCTCTCTCTTGATACTAAAGCTCAATGAAAAGAAAGTGATGAAGAAAACTACTTAATAGAAAGACAAGATATCTAGAGAAGGTGCTACTTTTATTTTTATTTTTTTAACTTTAACTTTTTAATCTTTTTTTGTCACACAGAGCAGCATATAGGATTTTAGTTTCCTGACCAGGGATTGAACTCATGCCCCCTACAATGGAAGCACAGAGTCCTAACCACTGTACCAAGAGGAAAGTCCAAAAATGGTCCTGCTTTTAAATTCAGCATCATTAAACCATACGTTTAGAAAATAGTAGCAACAAGTCTTTAGGCTATTAAGATATACTGACATTTTAATAACATTTATCTTTGCATTGAATTATGGTATAGATAAAGAGCCCACAAAGCCATTTGGCATACCTTACCCTGCTACAGGCATGGTTCTATTTTTCCATAATTGAGACCTTGACACATACACAAAACCACACATTTTTCATTTTAGAATAATATTATGCACTGTTCTGTTATTTTCTTCTTTCCACTGAATAGTAAATCTTGGCAATTTTGTGTCTTTATTATTCACACCTGATGTGAAGAGCTGACTCATTTGAAAAGACCCTGATTCTGGGAAAGATTGAGGGCAGGAGGAGAAGGGGACGACAGAGGATGAGATGGTTGGATGGCATCACTGACTCAATGGTCATGGGTTTGGGTAGAGTCCGGGAGTTGGTGACGGACAGGGAGGCCTGGTGCTGTTGTTCATGGGGTTGCAAAGAGTCAGACACTACTGAGTGACTGAACTGAACTGAACTAAAGTATAACTCAATTTATTTATATGTTAATTTATTGATGAATATTTGGGCTATTTTAAATACTTCATTTTATTGACAATATTACAATGAATATTTTATACAAATTTTATTTCTGCCCCTGTTATAATTTATTTAGGATAGCTTATAGAATTAGAATTGCTTGTTCAAAAAGTATACATTTGATATATTTCAGAAAATTGCCTACCAAAAACAGCCTTGACAATTTACAGTCTCAGTAATAGTGTCCATTTCCTTGATTCTTTGCCAACAGAAAATATCATCAATCTTTCTACTCTTTTCCAAGGTGATGAATGAAAAGGCTGTCTTCTTACTTGCTTAGAGCTTCAAATCCAAGTCCTAATGAATTTGAGTATCTTTTAACATGTTTAGCAGCTAGTTACATGGTACTTTTCCTTGAATGCACAAAATATGACAAAGTATGTAATATATATGTAAAATAATGCTACATATGATATGTATATGTGCATATATGGGTAGATATGAACAAAAAACACACTGGAAGGATGCAACATTGAGTAGTTATCAGTTGCATTGTTGTATGGCAGAAAGTGATACATTATAAAGAAATCATCCTCCAATTAAAAAATAAATAAATAAAACCATTACAATAAAAAAAGCACAACTACCAAAAAAAAAAGAGTAGTTACCCAGACGAGTCACTAAGAGTGGGCCAGAGGGGATTTCACATGATAAATTTGATTTTATAACCATGAAGATGTTGTATTCATTCTAACTTGTCTTTAAAAGGACTGTTAAATGAAATTGTGTACGACTGGCTGCACCAACTTTTCCTGTTTGCCTGTTTCTCCTCCCTCATCTTCTAGGAAATAACCCTGCTTCTCTTTCTGTATTGTATTGTTTGTATGGAGTCCAGTTGTTTCTTTACCCCCTTGAAGGATTTCCCTAAGATCCAGTCTTAGACACTCTGCTCTTTCCTCAAGATGATCTCATATGCACCCAGGGTCTCCACCTTCCAGAATCTCACATGGACTTCTGTCTGCCTTTCTGATCCTTCTACTTGGCTCTAGTTGTACTTAATCAGAGCATCTTCAATTAGTACAAGAGAAGAACATACAGGAGCTATGAGGAAAGGGGACAGGAATAGGTATTAAGATATTTATCCAACCAGGGTGGAGAGAGAAGGCTTTCTGGAGACAGCAATACTTAAACATGAAGTATGAACAGGAGTTAGCTGGAGATTGTGGGGAGAGAAGCAGGAATATTTCAACCTGAGGCACCGGCATTTGATAGGTTTTAAAACAGGAATACTCTTAAGGCATTCAAGTAACTAAAATGCCACAAGCATGGACAATATGGGTAATGTTGCAGTGTCAGATAAGTTTGTGATTGACTTGTTGGAACTGTAAGCCTAACTGAATACCAGTGGGGAGGGGTAAGCTCTGGGCTTGAAGTGGGGAGGTAAGGATTCCTCTGAGAGAAATGGATGTCCCCATTCTCTACAACCGTGGTAGAGGAACGTGGAGAAATGGGTCTTAGACTAAAGCAAAAAGGAAAATATTTTCTGGTATCTCTAAGGGCAGAGCTGGATATCTCACAAGCTGGAATCAAGATTTACAGAAAAAATATCAACAACCTCAGATATGCAGATCACACCACTCTAAAGACAGAAAGTGAAGAGGAACTAAAGAACCTCTTGATGAGGGTAAAAGAGGAGAGTGGGAAAACCTGGTTTAAAACTCAAACTTCAAAAAACTAAGATTATGGCAGGCGGTCCCATCACTTCATGGCAAATAGATGAGGGAAAAGTGGAAACAGTGACAGATTTTATCTTCTTGGGCTCTGAAATCACTGCAGATGGTGACTGCAGCCACGAAATCAAAAGACGCTTACTCCTGGGAAGAAAAGCTGTGACAAACGTAGACAGCATATTAACAAGCAGAGATGTTCACTTTGTCAATAAAAGTCCATAGAGTCAAAACTATGGTTTTCCAGTAATCATATATGGATGTGAGAGTTGGACTGTGAAGAAGGCTGAGCACTGAAGAATTGATGCTTTCAAATTGTGGTTCTGGAGAAGACTCTTGAGAGTTCCTTGGACAGCAAGGAGGTCAAACCAGTCAATCCTAAAGGAAATTGATCCTGAACATTCACTGGAACGACTGATGCTGAAGCTGAAGCTCTATTACATTGGCCACTTGATGCGAAGAGCCAACTGACTGGAAAAGACCCTGATGTTGGAAAAATTGGGGGCAGGAGGAGAAGGGGGCAACAGAGGATGAGATGTTTGGGTGGCACCACCAACTCAATGGATGTGAGTTTGAGCAAACTCCGGGAGATAGTGAAGTACAGGGAAGCCTGGCGTGCTGCAGTTCACGGGATCTCAAAGAGTCGGACATGACTGAGTGACTGAACAATACCAATAATCACCAAGGCCAAGAATCAGTTTGGCCTCCAGCTCTAAGGAATGAGGAGTCTGGTATACTTCCAGGGGGGACTGAGGGGCTGAGAGTAGTCTGTTGGCCATATATATATGACCAGAAGTATGGAAAGGGAGCATGCTACTAGGATACCAAAGAAAGGTCTAATTGTCCAATAGAACTTTCTCTGGTGAAGAAAATGCTCTATAATCTGTACTCCCCACTGTGGTGGCTACTAGCCACATGCACTTACTGAATACCTTAAACATGGCTGGTGCTTGTGAGGAATTGAATTTTATTAAGTAAGTTCTAGTTTTATTTCATTTTAATTTAAACAGCCACCTTTGACTCAAGGCTGCCATATTGGACACATCTGGAGAAAGACCTGTGTGACAACCTGGCCTCAGAGGTTGTGAGAATTAAGGAGAGAACATGGGAAGCAACAGAGTATAGGAACACTGTGTCCCTGGAAGTCCTCAGCAGAGAATGCTGGTGCCTGAGTCAAGATCTAACAAGACTCTTTTCTGTAATATGTTGGTAACACCTGATGAGGGAAAAAATGACCCGAGGGACTTGTGTCTGACCAGAGCTTCGGGGAAAGATCAGAAATCACGGAGGGCAATTCAGAGGGCGCTTGTCTAATCATTGGGTGTAACTATACTTGCTAACACAGCACAAATGCAAAATCAAAATAGCACAAATTATACTTCTCCAGTTGTCTCTTTTCCTCACTTTTTGTTCTTAATTTTTGGGAAATTTGAAAAGGTAGGCTGTGCCCTTCATCTTGGTTTCTCTGGTGGCTCAGCAGTAAACAACCCGCCTTCTATACAGGAGACATAGGAGACGTGGCTCGATCCCTGGGTCGGAAAGATACTTTGAAGAGGAGGGCATGCAACCCCACTCGGGTATTCTTACCTGGGAAATCTCATAGACAGAGAAGCCTGGAAGGCTATGATCCATGGGGTCACAAAGAGTTGGACACGACTGAAGTGACTGAGGAAGCACACAGGCCCATGGTGTAAAGGTCTGGCTAAGCTGATACACTACAAATGAATAGCAATAGGCATCTTTGCTTGCTTTCTTTCTCCTTTATGACAAGTTTCTTGTTTGCTTTCTCTACTCCAATCCTGTCCAAAGCTTAAGGTTAAAATGTTTGTCCCTCAAAAGTACTCTTCATCACCCTCTCTAATCTAGATTAATTTTTATAAATGCCAGTTCTGAAGGCAAACAGAGAAATTAGAAAAGGCATGAAGCTGTTAGAACTTGTCACAAAATTCAGCGCGAGGGCAGCAGTGTTCAGGAAGGCCGATTTTTCATGTGTGTTGACAGAGAACTTCACTTGCTTGTGTTCCAATGATGGCATCCTTTGTTAACCTCCCCGTGAATTCTAACAACTCAGACAAAACCACCAAAGCATTCCCTGTTGTTTCCGATTGTGCCAACACCAAGGCTATCAAATTTGTCTTCATGCTATTACCTTAATGATGAGGAGGAGCACCTGCAGGGTTCACTGATTTTCTGCTGCCATCAAAAATGAGGTTTTTTGATTCCTCTAAGGGAGCTGGAGTGAGAAATGCTCTGACTTGCTGCCTTTGATCAGCAAGTGATGGATTGACTGAGATTGCTGGATGCCCTCTGTACTATGGAAGACAGTTGTAGGTTAAGCTTTACCTGTTTACCTTCCCACAGGCCTCCATTGAATGCCTTCAGAAAGGAAAAAGTAATAAAAAAGCAATGAGTTATTCCTATCCCTCCCTTTCATTCTTCTACCCTTCTCTGCATTAATTTATTATAGGACTTATTATCTGCTGATTTGCAAATAAATTTTCAAATTCCAAGGGACCAAGGCACAGAGTCTGTGTGGTACTAACTTGACATGTTCGTTTCATTATTAAAGTCCATATCCTATTGGATTCCTGTTCCTTAGAGCACCAATCCCAAAGGGTGGGTGGCTGGTGGCCAGTGGGAGCCCTGCCATACAAAGGGCTGGAAGGTTGACAATCTACCCCAGGGTCCTGGCTCTGCCCTATAGGGTAACTCAATTAAGTGTCTTTGAGCTTTAGTCTCCTCGTGTGTAAATGGGAAATAAAAATACCTGCCCTGACTACATTCCAGGCTGGTGAGAGGATCAAATCACACGATCCCTACAGAGGTATTTGGTAAAATCTCACCGTACTTCAAAGACATTAAATTTTTATTCATCATTTTTACCTCCACTGATTTCCAGAAAGAACTTGAGTTCAGTTACAGTACATAGGCAGTCAGACCATTAAAACCAAGATAAAAGAATCATAGAATGAAAACAGAAGATAATTGTTTCAGAAAAATTTGTTAAGAATCATTGTATCAGTTGAGGACTAAATTTAACTTTGAACTTCCTGGCAACAAAGGCAAACCATAAAGCATCCTTAGGTATGTAGCTTTAATTAATCTATGAAATATAGCGCACAGGTTTATTAGGAGAGACGGAAATTTTCCTACTATTACACTCTGAGGCTAGTGAGTGAGACTGTTTTCTGGGCACCCGCCTGCCTACCCTTTCCAGCTGCCCCGGCAGTAGAGATGGGAGTTTGGCCCACAAAACCCTGCCCCACTTGCTCCTTCAAGCTCTTAACTCCCACGACTAACTTGACACACGGCCAGCCTGAAGACAGAAGATGGAAGGAGCCTGCCTATTAGAATCCCTACTTGGAGCTACTGCCAATTAGAAATATCTGTCCTCTACATGAGTGATAAATAAACCTCTATCATGAATGTGCTATTATATACTTTACACAATTTGTACACCCTGTAAAATTTTCTAATTTCAGAACTTTGTTGGATACCATACTATACACTTGTCACCTATCAGTCTTACCTTAAAAATAATTTTTAAGTGATCTTCATGGACTGTATCATATTTTGACAGAGACAAGCAAAATCTAATAGTTCTGAGGAGAGGTGAAGCAAAGATGGATGGTTTTATTTATGTGTTTGGGATGGTGATGTCTAGGGTAGAAAAAAAAAGAAGCAAGAGGTAAGAAGAGTTCTAGAACATGAGTTACAACTAGGAAGGCCTGTCCATTTGGGTAAATTAATAGCAAAGATACAGTGGGCAATAAGAAGGCAAGTCCCTTATGAACTGGGAGAGTCCGAGTTTAGCAAGATGGATAGGGATTCTGCTAGCAGTCCAGGGGTTAGGACTCTGACCTCCAATGCCGGGGGCAAGGGTTTAGAACCTGGTCAGGGGAATATGACCCCACAGGCCAAACGGCATGGGCAAAAAATAAATAAAACTCATTTATACATATTAAAAAGAGAGCCTAAATAATGGAAAAGTGGGAATCTGTCTTTTTTTCCTTCAATCTCATATCCTTTTAATAGATCCCCCACACATACACCACTTACTTTAAAAATACAGACCAACACTGTCACCATCAATTTGGGTTACTCAAGTAATTTCTCCTTCTCATGTCTGGGAAAGGTGAGGATGGAAGGGGAGGAATAGTAGGATCAGAAGACCAAGATCACTCTTGTTTGCTTGTTTGTTTGGAGGAGGGGTTAATATGACTTACCTAACCGTAAATGTATGTAATTAAATTTTTGATAACAGTGACTTTCTGGATTCCTTAAAGTCTACCCTGCCAAGCAGGGCATCAGAACTCTCGATTTTGTCCTGTTGGTACAAGGGAAGCATTGTTCATAGGCCCTGCTGTAGACAAGAATGTTGGGAATTTTTATAAAGACAATCAAGCATGAATACATCATAAATTCTGCAGATTTAATCATTTATTATACCTTAAGCACAAATTTCAGAACTGCAAATACCTCCTAAACTTCTCTGGTCTATCGAGGTTAAGTGAGCACAAGTGTGTTGTGTTTAGATTCCATTCACCCCCCAAGATAAGTGTGTTCTGAGAACCTTCCCTGAACATCTCTGGGGACTTCCTGTTAGGATTTTTACTATGCCTTTCTCACACTGAACTGTTTTGGCCCTTCCTACTTTAAGCATAAATATTTCACCATTTACATATGGTTTAGGAGCTTTATTTCAAGCTATTTAAGCTTAAGATTTAGTAGGACTTGGGCAAATGGCAGCACAGAGCAGGCAGAGTGGAGCCAGAAAGGAGGTACCAGGGGATGCTACAGACAGCGCGGCTGACAGAGGCAGGTCAGGACCCAATCCAGGGAGTCCAGCAGCATAGCAAACTATAGACCCAAGCCAAACAGGCAACAAGGCTTCCAAGATCAAAGAGCAGATGGTGCTGATATAAAGAAGTCAACGATGGAGAAGTCAAGAAAAGAAACATTTAAGAACCTACATAGCCACAGTCTTAGGGAAAAAATCAAAATATATCAAGTCTCAATGCAGCGTTTCCAAAATTCCATTTCCCTTGGACCATTAATTTCTACTTCTCAAGATTCCTATAAAATCAGAAAATCATAGGCATCCTTCTTCATACAATAAGGGGCTACTGAAGTATCTAAGAAAATGTAAAATAATGTTTGACATTAAAATAATATGACTATCCAGAGAGCACATCATTTCTTTAAGTACAAGCATTTTACAGTTCTATGACTAATACAAGTTATATTCCCTGCAAACTGATATATGGCTTTTTGGACACCATTGTTTAAAAGAAAAAAAAACACCTCATAGTTACTTTTCTAGTACTTCTATCCAGATAACTTCTTTGTTCTAAAGAAAAGGATCAAGATATCTTGACATCTTTCACGTGGTAATCAAATATGAAATAAGAGATGAAAAGATGAGCTTTTGTACTCTTCTATGTGAATTTATGTCTTTGCAACTCATTGTTTCCACTCCCTACCCCAAACAAAAGGAATATAAAAGCATAGTTGTGAGTGTTATTCAAAGTTTAAATTTTGGGGGGAAATGTATGTATTAAAGTTAAGAGACTGTTAAAGGCCATGTGGTTCAATTTCTACTCACTGAAGATATAATAACTATGTTGACTGAGCACTTTTTCTACATCAAGCACTCTTTCAAGTGCTTTCCAGATAATATTTCATTTAATCCTCTCAACAACCCTATTATCCCCAGGTTAGAAATAAAGGAAACAGGCTCAGAGAGATTAAGTGATTTGCACAAAGTCACATTGTCAGTGACAAAAGAAGGGTTCAAATCCAAGAAGTCTTACCCCGACTCTTAAACACTGATTCTGACTCATTTATACCCTCATACAATAAACGTAAGCGCTACTCACATTCTCTTCCCTTTTTATTTTTAAAGAATTTTTTGTTGTGGACCATTTTGAACGTCTTTATTGAATTTTTTACAATATTGCTTCTGTTTTATGTCTTGGGTTTTTGGCCACGAGGCATGTAGGGTCTTAGCTCCCCAACCAGGGATCAAACCTATACCCTGTGCCTTGGAAGGCCAAGTTTCAACCACTGGGCCACCAGGGAAGCCCCAAGCACTTTATTTCTGAATGTTACTACTAAGATTTATATGGTGTGTAATAACTCACTTGGAAATATGTGAAACATTCACTACACAATTCAAAGACTCATCTTTCCATTTTTCAATTAAGCATTCCTACTGCTATTTATGAACATGGACTTTGCCTATTACCTGACAAATCTTCAGCTCCAAATAAGCAATCTGGGTGCAAGAAAACAAAACAAGAGATTAAAGGATCCAGTTTCAGAATTATGGCATTCTAAGAGTGTGTCTTTAGTGAATGGACTACAGATAACTGCCTTCAGAGTTCTATGATGCAGAACAACCCCTGCATTTTTCATTTTACAAGGAATTTTTCCTTTCACAGGAATCTACACTTGTGACCTGTGGCCCCATCCCACATGACAGATGGAAGGGTATTTGTGGAAATCATCTAGTGTATCATTCTTCCCTAGGTGTCTGTGCTGTTTGTGGAAACTGTGTTGTCTCGAGGGCCTAATTTTTGTTCCTGGTTGTACATTTGCCATTGGATCATTCCATTCCATCCACTGAGTCTGCTAAGATTGGATGGACTTTCATTTTTCCTTGAAGTAAGTGCCTGCAAAGCTCAATTTCTTTTTTAAACACTGTCATTAGATTCTCTAGGTTCATGCAAGCTCTGAATAGTAATCTCTTTCTCCTTTTCGATCCATCAGTGGTACCTGATCTTCAAACTTGTTAATTTCAAAACAAGTGATCCAGTCTTTGAAACATTTAGAGATTTTTAAAAAAAGATCTTGAAATTGAATTGTCCCATTTCACTTTGGTTCACTCCAGACTAATCAGTAATTTGGAAAGAACATCCAACCCCAACCTTTTGTAGCAGTTTCACCCTCTAACACATGAACTTTATAACATAGACTCTCCTAACAGACCCTAGCACTCTACTTCATGTTCTGAGGACCAGAACAAAACTGCTCACATTTCTGTTCCTTCCAGAGTCAAAGCTGTCAAAGTCTGTGGTTATGTTTTTCAGAATGCCCTCAAGCTGTCAAAGTGTTTGCAATGTCTATCAAAACATGCCAGATTCATTTGGGGCATTGGACATGAGCAGCACTAAAAGTCTTTTCAGACAAGTGGGTTTGGATGAACTGCAACAACATGAAGATTAAAATGAGAAAAGTGTAGGGCAGAGCATGTCTGTCCTACTAGATATGATAAAGTCTATTAAAAAGAGATGATTGATAGTAATGAGACATTATCAACATAGGTAGAATTTAACTGGTTATACAAAATAGGGTATAGCAGTTTTTCAATAGCTAGCAACTATTTTGGGGGGTAGATAAAGATAAAATTTGTGCCAATTACAGGGCAATAGAATGGTTAGATTTCATCATGCTTTATTAATTTCAAGGTGGTATTCCCAAACATTTTATGTCTGCTTCAAATTAACATGACATTCTCAAGCACCCCCAGAGGACATACTGAAGCCCTGAGAGCATATTTTAGCAAGTGTAATGAAGTAGAAAGGATGGAGGCTCACGTCTACTGAAATTCCACAGCATGGAAGAACACTTCTTCCTATCAGCAGAGAGGCTAAAAGTCATTTTGATGTACACTGTTCACTCTGCACAGCTGCAGATTTCCAAATTAATTGAGATAGAGAGAAGGAATTTATTCATTTATAGTTAAAATTCCTAAGGTTTATACATAGAATTAAAATTTAAAATTTTTGTTTTCATGGGCATTGCTCCAATATTTACAAAAAAGAGTGGCAGACCGATTCCTCACAGGAGATCTGGGACAATGAAGTGCCACTGCCTGCTTTGAAAAGGAGCCGTGTTGCCTGGGGTGAGGCAGGGGAGAATGTCTACACACAGGAGGTGCATGCGTGCGCGCATGCTCTGTCGTGTCTGACTCTGTGACCCCATGGCTGGAGCCCACCAGGCACCTCTGCCCTTGGGATTCTCCAGGCAAGAACACTGGAGTGGGTTGCATTTCCTGCTCCAGGGGATCTTCCCAACCCAAGGATCAAACCTGCATCTCTAGTGTCTCCTGCACTGACACGTGGATTCTTTACCATTAGCATCACCTGGGCAGCCCATATATCTGGAGGTGCCTATTTGCATTTCCAGAGGGGTATTTCCATGTTGCCTACAAGAATGGTTATTACTGGGAGTCACCCTAGAGATCTGGCTTCCCCTTCTTAGCATTATAACTTCCTATTTTCCAAAAATACATTGATGTCTAAAAAAAAAAGATTGTCTAGGAATTTATTTTCCTTCCCGGATGGTAATGATATTCAGTAGCAGCAATTTCATACCAAATAATTTTGTCTCACCCAATGAACCAATGGATAAAGTTACTCTCATGTTAAATCCAAGTGTGATTAATTCTCTTCAGTTCCCTGATGTGTCTCTCAGTTGTGTCTGACTCTTTCATGACCTCATGGAGTGTGGCCTGCCAGGTTCCTCTATCCGTGGGATTCTCCAGGCAAGAATACTGGACTGGGTTGCCATTTCCTTCTCCAGGGGATCTTTCTGACCCAGGGATCGAACCTGTGTCTCCTGCATTGCAGGTAGATTTTTTACCACTGAGCCACCTGGGAAGCCCTTTTAACTATTAAGTATATTTTTTTAAAAAATTCTTTTAAGAGAAAAGTCTTTGTTTCATCTCTTTCACAAACAACTCAAACTCTGCAGCAAATAGGACGAGTGCTTACCTCAAAGGCCCTCTGTATGTGGACAAAGTCGCCCAGGGTGAGTTGGTTGTCAAGCAGCGCTGCGCTGGCGTCCTCCTTTGCAGTTGCGCCGTGTGAAGTCCTCTCCGGGATCTCTGGCCGGGGCGGAGACCCTTTGTTCAACCCAGGGGTAGCATTCTGGCAACTCATAATGGCTTCACCTCTTTTCAGCAGCCTTCAACTCTCTCTGTAAGTTTTTGTTTTTTTTTTTCTTTCTTTTCCTTTTCCCTCAACAGGTGCCTTTGAAAAGAAACAACTTAGCAAAAAATCGAATTCCAAAATAAAAGTACATTTCAAGGCACTCAATTAGGAGGCAAAAAGTTCAAGCCCAGAGGCAGGGAAGGAAAGCTCTCGACCCTCACTCTCCCTTAATTCCAGTTTATTTTCAAAGCCCACTGTTGAATCCTTTTAAAACATCCCCCCACTGATATTCTGTTTAACCTGGCTTGATTACAAGAGTGTAAAAGCTTTCCCCTAGGTTTATAGCAATTGACACAAAATGCAACTTCTAATACTCGTTTAAAATGAAATAGAAAAGCAATTTCTCAAAATCTCTTTGGCTAACCTTGCCTTTATTCCTATGTCGTGGGTTTAAACTCCGTTTTCTGGTCTTGAGGTGTGAGATGACACAGCTGTAGGCTTTCTGTCCCAGGGAAGTGTGTGCCTCTGAAGACTACCTTCCCAGCAACACGGCCTTGTTGTTTTCATGCGCGCCTGCTGTCTTCTTTGCTTCCCGGCAACCAGTGTGAAGCCAACTAAGGCTTCTCCCTCTTCTCCTCCTCCTCACACCCCCATCCCGCCCAGCAACTAATGACTGACCTGAAGGTCTGAATAAATAATGTAAGCATTGAGGTTTTTTAAAGGACCATTCAGCCCACTCATTTTTTTTAAATTAAACTTCATCACTTCACTATTTAAAGACAACTTTTATAAACGTATTTTCTATGAAATATGTATTATGAAGCAAGATGATTATTCAAAGAAAACAACAATGAATTTAGGAATTTTACATTTTCTATGTAAAAATGTTTCATTTGTGTTTAATACGAATCCATTTCTTATCATCTCTTTGTCTTAGTTTCTATGTGTATAAAATGGGAATGGTTTAGCCTGTTTTTTTTTTCATTCCTTTCATATTTATTGAGCATCTACTATATATATTTTTAAATTTTATTTACTTTTTAGCACCAGAAACGTTTTGTATTGGGGTAGAGCTGATTAACAGTGCTGCAGTAGTCTCAGGGGAACAGGGAAGGGACTCAGCCATGCATAAGCATGCATCTGTTCTCCTCCAGCCCCCACTCCCATCCCGGCCGGCACATAGCATTGAGCAGAGTCCCCTGCGCTATACAGCAGGTCCTTGTTGGTTATCCTTTTTGAAAACAGCAGTGTGTACCCTACTATGTACTTTTGACAATACTGGGAACAACACGCAGTCGCAGATGGCAAATGTCAGCGGGAATGCTGATAACTTCATATACGAGATTAATCAAACTCTCCAAACGAATATTTCATTTTCTGTCCCATCTGGAAGTAAAATTATCATCAGTCTACAGGAGGTGCTCTGTATCCACGGGTAGCATAGTTTTTCAATTCATTGAAAATATGGAAGAAGAACACAGTATAACATAATATGATAAATCTTATGATAAAACTATCTACAGTACCATCACTGGTTCAGCTAATATTAATGAAAAGAAAGGAAAAAGGAGAAAGTTAATATTTTGTTTTCACATTTACCATGTGCCAGGCACTATACTAAGCACTTTGTAATTCCTTATCTTGTTAAAGCTTCACAATAATCCTGCAAAGCAGACAAGCTCACTCTTTCCACTTTACAGATGACATGAAAGTCACTCAAGTCATGCCTGACTCTTGCGACCCCATGGACTGTAACCCGCCAGGCTCCTGTATACATGGAATTTTCCAGGCAAGAATACTGGGCTGGGTTGTCATTTCTTACTCCAGGTTACAGGTGAAGAGGCAACATTGACCCCAAAAGTCTCACAGTTAGTAAGGTGTAGAAAATGGCAGAGTGGCTCCTGGCTTTAGATGCATGCTTCCTTTGAAACTTATTCTCATCTCTGTAAAACTGAAAAGATGTTCTCCAAGTTTTCTTCCAGCAACATCATTCAGTGAACTGGTGTTCACAGGCACAAGGTGATACAAAGCATGCTTCCTACAACACAGAGATGGACGCATCCCACAGGCTTTCCTGAACCAGTAGTGAAAAAAATGAAATATCATTCATCCACCCATTAATTTATCCATCTCTCTATCATTCATTCCGAAAACAATTTATTAAGAGTCTCTTGTATGTCGAGTCCTGACTTGGACCTGGTGCCTACATGCAAGGGACTTAGAGTCTTGTAGGAAGAATTAGCTATCTGGTTCATCTTTCATGTCAAGTCCCAACCTCTTGCTGTTTCCAGTGCTGTGTGGAGAATTGTGAAGTCATATGCAGGCTCAGGGGAAAAGAGTGGCATTATAAATTATAAATGTGTATCACAGGCACAGAAGGACTGAGGGGAGCATGTTTATTACACATTTAACTTTCCTGGTTTAGCCCTTCAGTAAATTAGATAAAACATCTTTAAGCCCTAATATGATAAATTCCCCTAAATTATCTCACATAAGAATAAAATCTGTCTTCTTACCATCCTAATTAGCAAATTAATAATAGTTTAGTTCAGTCAGATCAGTCCTGTAAATGTCTATAAAATGTTTTATAGTGATCTGTTGGACAGTTGGGATTAATTCCACAACAGACACTAATGAGGGGAGGAAGAGGAAATAGAAAAAAATACTCTGTGAAGCTGCGCCGGGAGAGGTAAGTATCCCACTGGCTGACAATGCAAAATTCTCTAATTATTCTAAGACAGTCAAACTGCCTGGATGCCTTAGCGTGCACAGAGATGCAGCTCTAAACGTATTCATTAGTCAAAACAGGAGGCTATAATGAGCAGCCAACAAATTACTGTAGAAGTTAATCAATTCACACAGCTTCCTTCCTGTAAAATCAAGGCATTAGAATTCATTCTCCATCATAAAGCCTTCCATGGCGTTCACCTCCTTTGTAATGGTGTGGTTAATTTTCAGGTTAAACTTCTACCACTCTAAAAAGTCTATACCTAGTCTTTTGTGTGTATGTGTATTCAATCATGTCCAGCTCTTTGCAACTCTTGCCTATGCTGACATTTACCCTCCTTGCTTTCCAAGCATCAGTTTTGAGTTTGTGAAAATCTGCCATGTGCCCGGTCCCATCCTAGGCTCTGTGTGGGACAGGGAAGTGATGAAGACAGTCTGTACTCTCAAAAAGCGGAAGGTCCCTGGTGATCCGCTTGTTAAGAATCTGTCCTCCAATGCAGGAGACACAGGTTCAATGCCTGGTTGGGGAACCAAAATCCCGCATGCCACGTGGCCACTGGGCCCATGCGCTGCAACAAGAGGAGACTGCACACTGCAACGAAGGCCCAGTGCAGCCTAAACTTTTTGTTTTTAAAAGTGGGAGCTCTAGTTTGGAGAGAAAGCTGACCGACTGACACTTGCCTGTCTCTCCTGCAGGGACCAGCCAACAGTCACCAGCACAGCAGAGCCCTAGGCACCCAAGAGGACCATGCAAGCAAATACATCACTAGCTTGTGCTTTTTTTGGAACCTTGGGCCTGCATCATTATCCCCACCGAATAGACACTCCCATATGTGTCTTTGTCACAATTCCCAGTTCACCCCCGAATCCCTGCTCTCTTCCTCCCCCATAATTCACACCCACCAACACAAATATCAGGCCCTGCCTTTCCTCTTAATTTCCCTTCCCTTTGTTTCTCCTCTCCTCACACCAAGGCCTGTTCTTACTAACATTCTTGTGCACCCTCAGTCGCTTAGTCGGGTCCAACTCTTTGTGATCCCATGGACTGTAGCCCGCCAGGCTCCTCTCTCCAAGGGGTATTCCCGGCAAGAATACCTGGAGTGGGTTGCCATTTCCTCCTCCTGGGGATCTTCCCAATCCAGGGATCAATCCCCCATCTCCTGAGTCTCCTGTATTTGCAGGCAGATTCTTTACCACTGAGCCATAGTCTTTGACTAAATTTCTCCCTCCATCTCCTTCACAAAAGAGAAACCAGCTTCCCCTTACAAACCCCCTTTCTCACCAAACCATCTCAAGTTGAGGCTGCTCCTTGCCCCAGTCCCCTCCCTCAGAGCCAGTGGCAGGGTATCTTCCCACAGTCTCCTTGCTTCTTGAACGCATGCCTTCCCAACCTGGTCCCTGTGACCAAACACACCCCTACAGCCCTCTCTTTTTAGCTCCCAGCTCACTTAAACATCACCTCCTCTCCGAGCTTGAGAGAAAGGACCAGCTCTGCCCTTGGCACCTTTTAAGCCCTCAATAAATATTAGTTTCTCTTCTTTCTTGTTTCAGATCCTCCTGGCTCAAATTAATTACTCCTTTCACTCTGCAACCACAGCATTTTGTTTACACTTTAACCACAGCAGTTTTTCTTTCTGCCTTGCAGTATAATTAGTTGCCTGTGTATCTGTCTCTCTCCCACCACATTAACTCCCTAAGAACAAGGACAGTACCTCACTAAAGCCTGCAGCCTAACATGGCCCAAACAGAGCTTTGTATAAACTACACAGTGGTACAGTCGTGTGTGCCTATTTGTAAAATAAGATGGGCTGAAAAGGAAATTCTCCTGTGGCTTTGAGTTTTCAGGACAGTTTCCTGAGTGCTACTGAGTCTGAAATAGAGGTAGAATTCCACAATAAAATAATTAATGAGGGAAACCAAATTTGCGATTGTATCTTCAAGGCTCTTAGAGAAAACTGTCTGAGAACATTTGAAACAGTGTTCCATTTAATACATGCAATTTCTACATAAGATGCACACCTGGCGCTCTGTTCTGGTCACTGCTCCAGACACCAGAAAAGCAAAAAGGAATGAGATAGTGCTCTATGCTCACTGTTGCTCAGAGGCATGACAGTAAATTCTGAGGAATCCCCTAGTGGTTTCAGTGGTTAGAAACTGGCACTTTCACTTTCACGGGCCCAGGTTCAATCTCTGGTCAGAAGCTAAGATCCTGCAAACCATATGGCACAGCCAAAAAGAAAGAAACATTTAAAAAAACCCAAACCCAAAACAAAATTTTTAAAAAGTCAATTATGGTGTTGTTAATTTTATTTTTTGAGAAAAGATAACTGTTAACTCTTAGACCACATAACATTTGCCTTTTACTTTTTGATCTGCTCTGCAATGCCCACATTAAGAAAACTGTCTTTATACAACAGTATTTCTCAGACTGTTCAAATATTTAAATACTGAGAATTCATTAAATAGTAATTCATGATATACTAAAATAACTAAATTTATCATTGTGCAATAAATTGCATATCATCATATGTCAAGTTCTAGTCTAAGCAAGCAGTGTTAGCCAAATTTTACAACATATGGAAGTGGAAGGTAAAACTGCGAAAATCCTAATTTTTGACTTAAGCATTCCTGCTCATTTGAAAAAAGCAACTATGATTTTATTTTACCAGTAGATACATTGGATCCACTGAACTAAATATGGAGAATCAGTGCTTAAAAATATTCGAAAGTTCAAATTTTATGTAAATCCTGATAAGCGTTCCCAACAGTTAATCAGTTTTTGAGGCCCTCTTTGGTTTAACAAATTCTTGTCTTTGAAATCTAATGTCCATGTTCAAAGTCACACATGGGCTTGTTGTTTGTCAGTGGGATTTTCACCAGGGAGCCACTTTCTGGGCATTTACTCTGAACTAGGTTGCCAAATTCCTTTATGTTGCCTCTCGGAGAGAACGCTGCATTTTATTCCACTTGGAGCTTGAGAACAGTTTGTCAAAGTCACCTTGATATCAAACACTTGCATCCATGTATAGAAACACTAAAAAGTAGTCATAAAATCATTGCAAGAAAGGACTCACTGAAAATCCAGTAAACATTTATTGATTTCACCCTTAAAGAAAGAAAGAAAGCAGGTAGGTGGGAGATTAACAATTATTGAATCCCTAGTGTATGCCAAACACTGTGTTAGGCACTTTTGCAAGTGTAATTTTATTAAGCCTCATAATATCCCTGAAAGATGCTTAATATTTTCCAAACTGATTTTTACTGATAATGGTACTAAACAAGATGAAGTATCTTGCCCAACTTCACAGAACTTACATTTAATTCTCCTTGAAGTCCTATGATGTGGGCATCGTATGGTCACCATTCTATAGGTGAAGAAATTGAGACTTAAATAACTTGTCTAAGGTGACCCAGCGAAACTATAATTCAAAACTCATAGCCTTCTATGTTCTCCATAGTGTAAAACCCGTGCAGAGTATTCTGCTAGACACTAGACTAAGTTCTGATCTAGTTTGGGAGCTGAGATGTGTGAAAAGTGAGGAAATGAGAAAGCATATATTTGGTAATAAAGTCAGAGCAACTTAGAATTTAGACTCAGTACACCAGGTTCAGGTCTTAAATCTCTCCCTTTCAATCCTTTGTTTCTTGAGCAAGCTGGATCATTTCTCAAAATGAAGATAGTATTGCTTATCTCAGAGTAGTTTTAAGGTTAAAATGACATAAGGTGATGAAAGTCTGTCAACAGTAAAAACATTATGCAAATGAATTAGCATTAATATTAGTACACTGTCTGTGCGAGGGAAATCCCCTCAAACTCAGAAATATTGGGTAGGAGTTCACAAGGGCTGCAAGATTGTAACTGAAAAGCAGAATGAAGCAAAATTATCCATGTCATGACATTTCCTATTGAAGCTGAGATTCTATCATCATTTTCATTGCTCCTAGCTCTTATATCTAAATCCATCTCAGAGGAATCGGTGTCATATAAAAATTTTCAAGGTTAGTTATTAAATATAATATCTATTATGTGTGTACATGTTATATTTAACACTTGAAAAAACATTTTCTGTTTGGAGTTAGTTAGAGCTAATGGTAGCTATAGAAATCTGCTTGGTGCTGAACCTGTCTTTAATAATAATGGAAAGAGTTCTTTCCCATCACTGAAACAGTGTAACCACTGTCTGTCATAACACCACCCTCTTACTACTCAAGTGTCCAAATCCCCAGAATCAGATGTTTTGTTTATAAAGCATTGAAAATTCTGTTTTAAAAGGGAAGTGGATTTTTAACTTAATATGGACTCTCTGGATGGCTTAACCTCAAGGGAGGATATGTATACATAAATGTAAACACATGTATGCATATATATATAGAGAGAGAGAGAGGAGGAGACATGTTTAGGAATGTAACTTTGGGAGCTTCTAGATAAGTTGTCTCAAAAGCAAGGGACAGTCGTGGGCAGCCATAGGCTTTGGGTGAACACTGATCACTAACCAGGTGTGATTCAAGGATAAAAATATCCAGAGACAAAATATCCAGAAGAGATAAAATATAAGGAGACAAGGAGCTCTAAGTCAGAGTCAGGAGACCAGGATTTTAATGTAGTCCCACTATTCCACGTAACACTGGATATTTACCTCTGGGCTTCAGTTTTCCACAATCATAAACGGAGATAGTAATTCCTACGTGCCCACTTCAAAGACTCACTTTAAGGTTCGAAAGGGACCACATATGTGAAAATATTTGCCGACCAAATATATGTGAATATGTGAATATGTATTTCTTGTTGATTCATTCACTTATTTTATAATATTTCTATGCCAACACGTGCAAGGTATCACTGTCATGATACCCATGGTTATCAGTCATGGGTCCTAACAGTAAAGGACATAAAGTCTACAAAATGATTCATTCAGGTAAAATTAGTGTTATAGATGAAGAATTATGTGGAAGTGGTAAAGAAAGAGATTGCTTACATATATTTGAGGGGGCATTGTGGATGGAGCAAAGATAGCTTTGAAAGAGGTAGCATTGAAATTGGTGTTATGGCTTGTATTATGTAGCCCCAAAATTCATATAGCCTTAACCCCTGATGCCTCAGAATGTAACCTTATTCGGAACAGGGTCATTGCAGAGGTAATAAGTTAAATTAAGATAAGGTGGCTTCCCACGTGGCTCAGTGTTATGTCGAGCATCTGCCTGCAATGCAGGAGACCTGGGTTCAGTCTCTGGGTTGGAAAGATCTCCTGCAGATGGGCATGACAACCCACTCCAGTATTCTTGCCTGGAGAATCCCCATAGACAGAGGAGCCTGGCAGGATACAGTCCATGGGATCGCAAAGAGTCGGACATGGCTGAAGCAACTGAGCATGCATGCATGTAGGAACAGCAGAACATTCTGGGGTTGTGTGGGCCCTAATCCAGTATGACTGGTGTCCTTATAAAAAGAGGAAGTTTGTACATAAACACATACACACAAAATGGTATTTTAGTTACTCTGCTACAAGCCAAGGAACTAGAAGAAGCTAGAAGCAAGTAAGGCCTGGAGCAGATCTTTTTCTTAGTGCTTGTAGAGGAAGCATGCCTGCTGTCACTTCGATTTTGGACTTCCAGCCTCCAGAACTGTCAGATAATACATTTCTGCTGTTTAATGAAGCCACTCAGTCTGTAGTAATTTGTTATGGCAGCCCTTAGAAATTCATACAGTTGTTTATATGGTAATACAAGAAAGACAGTTTATGTGTAGAAATGTGTGTTATTAATATATTTACTATTATTATTAAATTAATAAAATGTAAATACAATCTTTATAATACAATAATACGGTACTAAAAGACCCGGATGCTGGGAAAGATTGAAGGCAGGAGAAGAAGGGGACAACAGAGAAAAAGATGGTTGGATGGCATCACTGACTCAATAGACATGAGTTAGAGCAAGCTCCAGGTGCTGGTGATGGACAGGTAAGCCTGGCATTCTGCAGCTCATGGGGTCACAAAGAGTTGGACACGACTGAGTGACTGAACTGAACTGATTATATTTTATGTGGAATTCCCTGGTGGCTCAATCAATAAAGAATTTGTCTGCAATGCAGGAAACCCAACTTCGATCCTTTGTTTGGGAAGATCTCCTAGAGGAGGAAATGGCAATCCACCCCAGTATTCTTGCCTGGGAAATCCCATGGACAGATTTTATAATATTATATCATATAATATACTATTATGTAATATTAAGCACCTAGCACAGTGCTTGGCACATCCTTGGCACCAAATAAATACTTATTAAATGAATGTTTTAATAAATAAAAGGGAGATCACAGAAAGAGGAATAGATCGGCATCAAATATATGTATTTTTTATCTGTTTCATACTTTCTTTTCCTCTCCAGGTCAACCCTTTACTTATCACACATGCAAAAAAAAAAAATCAGAAAAATCCACACTCCTATGAAAAATGCTGCCATTTCCCCTTTGTTTACTCTAAGAAATTCTGTCTAGGAAAGTAAAGAAATAAAAAAAGGCAATAAAAAGGAATTCAAAGCTTGTAAAAATGAAAGTTCTGAGACAAACTGCATTTTAAAAGATTGAAAGCTATGATCCCAGTAGAGAGAACACTGCCACAACAAATATTTCTCAGAGAAAGAAATGCTCTCGGACATGGTGCTCTGATGAAAAGCCCTGAAGACCACAGGCCTCTATTTGTCTGCGGCAGAAATAGCAATGGTCAAATTCACATCGGAAGTACACTCCTAAATCAAGTCGTTGAAACTATACTCACACAGAAGCATCTTATAAAATGCAGATGGAACTTTTGCAATCATTGCCTAGACCAAATGCTGTCAGAGAAAATGGATCTTAATTTACTCAACATATTTTGGTTTTGTAATTTTCAAGATGAATTCTTGACAATGTCTGAAAAAAACACGAGGCCCTTTCAAAGCAGGCTTTAAAAATGCACTCTGGAATGAGACAGGGAGTTGGGCATGTTCAGAGCAGATGGCAGGAGGGCTTGATTACTGTGTTCATATTTCTACAGATGTGTGTGTGTGTAGGGGGCCAGTTAGCTCAGGAAAAATCTCATCCACCTATTGGGAAAATATAGCTGTGGTAATGGTCAGGAACACGAATTTACCAAGTGGGATGCTAAATTTAGCGAAGTGAGTCAGATTTTCAACTAAGCAGAAAAATGATACAAATCTATGATCATAACCAGCTGCATGACCTTGAGGAAGTTACTCAGCTTCTCCAGTTTCAGAATCTTCATCTGTAAAATTAAAAGATTAAATCATATGATCTTTAAAAGTTTCCTCTATTACCTAATTTTAAGAAGGGGGGATGGACATAAGAACCCTGTGAGCTCTGCCGAAAAGAAAATATTCCATGTCCCAGGTAATATTATTTCATGTTTACCCACAGTACCCAAGACATGTCTTTTGACATCATAAACACTTTTTAAATATTAAATTAGCATATGGATTAACTAATGGGACCTGTCAGTCAAGCATCTGCCCACCTGCCACACTCTCACCCCAAGACTACCTGTTTCTCTCATTGGATTAGCAGTGGAGACGTCAGCATTTGACTATCGCAAATGGATTCTCTCAAAAGAATACAGTTCAAATGGATTTGCTTATTCACCCAGTCATTCATTTCACCATATAGTGATTGACAGAGTGGCCTAAACATAGTGCAAGGTACTGGTGCCATCAAGTGATGAAGTCAGACTGGCTCCAACTCTCATAAAGCTTACAACTCAATAGAGCAAGAGGTGGATTCAGGGAAGAACACACAGGGGCTTAACAGAGTTGGAAAGAATGGAAAAGGAAAATGTTATTGAAAAAAGTCATAGTCATGATGGCTCCCAAATGATGAGTAAGTATTAGCCAGATAAAGAATAAGATGAAGGGAGTTTAAACAGAAGAAATAGCCAAGGTCTGGAGATGATTGAGTTCATGGTGGATTCCTGGGGATGAAAACAATTTAGTCTGGATGGCTCACACAGCATAGGGAAGGAGGGCTGTGGGAAGGGACAGAAGTCTGGCTGGTTCAGATCATAAGAACTCTGCTGGGGAGTCAGGTGTTCATGCTGAGGGCAGTGGAGTTATGGAAAATTTTAAGCAGAGGATGTAACATGATGAGATGTGCATTTATGGAAGATCACTGATGCCCAGTGGCTCTCATCTTGGTAGCTTTTAAGTGATCTGGTAGCTTTTAAAAATCCAATGCCCAAGTTCCTCTTCAGAACAATTATTTACAGTCTCTGGAGGTAGAATCTAGTCACCAGTAATTTTTAGAGTTCCTCAGATGATTCCATTCTAAGATAGTACAACTAAGACTCAGAACTACTGTGTCAAAAGGAGGCAAGATCAGCTAGGAGGCAACTGAGGAAACAAAGCTGAGAGCTGATGATGGCTTTTATTTTTCCCAGAAAAGTATCCGAAATACAAGGGAGAGTATTCGATAAGTGTGGAGGAGAGAAAAATCCAGGATAAGCATTGGCACAATTCTGAAATCTTATTGTATGGTTTAGATTTCAGAAACTACTTTAGTAGTTTAAATATTTAAAAATATAACTAATTAAATAAGAGGGGGGCAAAACTAAAATTGAAAACAAATAGAAACAAGTGAACTTAACCAAATATAAAACATAACTACAGGGAAAACAAAACAAGTCCAAGGAATGTTTGAGCCCAGGACTTTGACTATATTACCTCAATTTAAGGACAAACAGAACTACAACGTATCTTGAACAATAGTTTTCTTGATAGCAATGACATGGATTTCAGTTACTTTAAAACTATTTTGTGTGTACTGCAGGGTGGCACCAATAAATGAACATTGATTTTGTTAGGAATCAGGGTTTTCTTTGTAGCAGAAGGGATATATAAACATGGCAAAGAAGAATTCTATAATATTGCATTGGAATTAGAAGATAAAAATATAAACTAATCACACACACACTCACAAACACACACAAACTTAATTCCTAGCTCTGACTGCTGAGACTTCTCAAATGCAATAAGCACATCTAGCCTCGGTCTTCATTTCTAAATCCTATTCTCTTTGGAGAAGTAAATGATTTCTGAGCCAGGAAAGAAGCAGTACAAGATAAACCTTGGGTATCTTGTTTGCGAGAAAGTTTTAAAACATGCTTTAAAAATGAGGGACTTAAAAAGGAAATAGGAGAAAGCATAAAGGGACTCTCACTGGCCAAATTGGGGTCAATTTGAGCAACAAAATGAATAATGAGAGGAATGGGCAACAGAGAACTTTCAAGAATGATCCATTATTCTATACTGACACAAACACATGTATATTCGCGGGTATATATAAAGAAAGTGGAAAGAAGGAAACAAGGGAGGGAGGGAGGAAGGGAAGGATGAAAGGAAGGAACAGGACAGGGAGGGAATAAAAAGAGGTAAAGCTTGATAGAATTAGAAAATCACTATTTTATAACCAACTTTATTAATAATTGATTCAGGAAAAGATCAGTTGATTAAAGATTCTTAAAAAATAAAATATTTACACAATTTCAAAGTATATTCCCCACAGATTACTTGTATTGCAGAAGGCAAAGGGGTACCTTGCAGTGGAGTTCGTTATCGGAGTTAACATGGCCCACAGCGGGACAGGCTGATGCCATGTGCGCCTGGATGCGATGAGCCGAGGACATAGCATCACTTCTACCATCACTCAGGCCAAATCCAGACCTGCGTCTGTTCAGGAACAAACAATCAGACATATCCAAATCGACAGAATTCCACACAGCCAACCATCTTCTTCAAAAAATATCAGTGTCATGAAAAGATACAAGGCAACTACATGCAACTCATAATCCCTGATCGGCTCCTTGGATGGGGGTTGCGTGAAGGGAGGGAGCAGCAGTGGGAGGAGAGGCAACGTTTATATATGGACAGTCTGTTAGGAAATAGTTATGAATTAATGTGAAATTTTCCGAATGTGATAACTGACCTGTGGTTATGTAAGAGAATGTATTTATTCTTAGAGATACATGGTGAGTGATGTATTGAGGATAAGGGTCATGATGCTTGTAACGTTTGCAAATGACTCAACAATGATGATCATATATTATATAACAATTCTAAATATTGATACATAGACATGTTATTGAATTATTCTTATAATTCTGTAAAATTGTTTTCAAAAAATAAAATAATAAAATAGTTTTCAAGATAAAGAGCAAATTTCAGGATTTGAGCCTGAGCTGGGGGAAGTGCCCGCTGATGCCCAGCTGAGTGTCTGGGGGTCATTTTCATTCAGGGAAGCCATTGGTTTTGAGGTCACTTCAGGTTTTACAGTTAGGAGTCACCCAGCATCCTCCTCCAACCCAGGTGCCCACTCTCCAGCACAGCCTGCATCTCATAGTGCTGGTTATTAATTTCTCCAAAGTCATTTACAAAGTCATTTGCAACTTCATTTGTGGCTCAAATTGGAAAGAATCTATCTGCAATGCAGGAGACCTGGGTTTGCCCCCTGGGTTGAGAAGATCCCCTGGAGGAGGGGATGGCTACCCACTCCAGTATTCTTGCCTGGAGAATCCCATGGACAGAGGAGTCTGGGGGTCTACAGTCCATGGGGTCCCAAAGAGCTGGATACGACCGAGTGACTCAGCACAGCACAAGTACAGGTGCTTGGACTGACAGTCCTTAGAAATTCGTTTTTCTTAGGTCCAGGATATATAAACTCCCCATAAATCCTAGAGTTAATGTGGCAAGAGCAATTCTCAAAAAGGTCAAATGCAAGACATTTCGAGGCTTGAAAAAGTCACTGAACCAGGTGTAAATTTTTTCTCACCATCTTGCAAGGACTTTGGGTTTCCCCCTAAACATTCCTTCCTTGTCCCTTCCTTGCTAAGAGAATCCCCTTTTCACAGAGAAGAAATTCATACCCAACACAAGGCAAGACAGGTTGTTTTCCCAGACTCCCTCGCAGGCAGAGATGACCACGTGACACAGTAACATAATTCTGGTGAATGAGACTATAGGTAGAAGACTGTCAGGGCCCTGGAAAGTTCTTGTTTTACATGATAAAGTGGGAAAGTCACCCTCTCTTCTTTTCCTGCCCTGAATCTGGACTCTACCACTGAAGCCGCTGAAGGAAACACTTCAAAAATCTCCTAAGTGTTGTCACTTAACCAACATCAGCAACTGCCTTTTTAAAAAAAAAATATTCTTGTTATATTAAAAACAAACAAAAAAACCCTCTCCTGTTGCTACTCGCAAACTAGTATGTTCTTAATGCGTGTGTGCACACCAAGTCACTTCAGTTGTGTCCAATTCTGTGCGACTCCATGGATTGTAACCCACCAGGCTCCTCTGTCCATGGGATTCTCCAGGCAAGAATATTGGAGCGGGTTGCCATGCCCTCCCCCAGGGGATCTTCTCGACCCAGGGACTGAACCCATGTCTCTTATGTCTCCTGCATCGGCAGGCACGTTCTTTACCACTAGCAGCACCTAGGGAAGCCTCATGTTCTTAATAGATACAATTAGGAAGATGATAACACCATTCACCTTGTTAGAAAATACTGGAGAATACACAAGGTTAAAAGTAACAATCGCAGCTTTAGACTTTGAACCTAGGTTTCTGAGGACCAGCAAACTGGGGTGTCCAATCAAGAAGCAGCTATGAGTGTTGGAGTGTTTCCTTAGGCATTTTGAATTGGGGAATGATGGATTCAGGGGAGGAAGGAGAGAGATCAAGGTGAGAGGATGATGGACATCAGCCTTCTGACCACTCATCCCAGGTGAGTGACACCCGAAGTCATTTTCCCATATTTCTCCACTTTCTGTATTTTACATACAAAGGAGGCACAGAGATAGGGATTGTTTTTCCTTTGTGCTATTTCTGTGACCTGGAAAGTACCTGTTGTGTATGTTTTTTGTTGTTGTTGTTCTTTTTGGTAGGAAAGAAAAAAATGAGAAACAGTGTTTAGAAATCTAGTTGTCTTTTATGAGGCAGTGGTAAGTACAATTGAGGGACCATTCTTTTCTAAATGTTAAAGAAATTCTGACTAGTCAGGAGAGTTCTATAACTGACAACTCTCCAGATCAGCCCACCTTCTTTTCCTGCCTTTACTTCAGTGGTGATTTATCAGAAAAAAAAAAAAAAAAAAAAAGGAGGGGTTGGAGAAATTAAAAGAGAATAATGGGTTAAGAAAATTAATGAATACCTAAATATCAATACTTCACAAATAGAGCTACTGAAACACTACTATTAGGCAATGTAGCTCAGGCTATATGGGTTGTAAGAACCAGGCTCACTCCGACAACCAAGTAATGGGGATTTGCTACATAATATGACTAAAAGGAAGGAGAGAGACACATTGGGCACCCCTGAAAAAGTAAGGAATTACTGGTATACCTTGTTTTACTATACATCACAGATATTGCGTGTTTTACAAAATGTAGGTTTGTGGCAACCCTGTGTCAAGCAAATTTTCCAGTAGCATCTCTCATTTTGCATCTTCATGTCACATCTCAGTAATTTTTATATTTTAAATTTTTTCATTGTTATTGTATTTGTTATGGTCATCTGTAATTAGTTATCTGTGATATTACTATTGTAAAAAGATTACAACTCAAAGGCTCAGATGGGCTTCCCTGGTGGTTCAGATGGTAAAAAATCTGCTTGCAATGCAGGAGATCGCAGTTCGATCCCTGAGTCAGGAAGATCCTCTGGAGAAGGAAATGACTACCCACTCCAGTATTCTTGCCTAGAGAATTCCAAGGCCAGAGGAGCCTGGCGGGCTATAGTGCATGTGGTCACAAAAGAGTCAGACATGACTGAATGACTAGCGGTTTCATCTTTCAAAGGCTCAGATGATGGTTAGCATTTTTAGCAATAAAGTATTTTTTTAATTAAAGCATGTACATTGTTTTTAGACATGAAGCTATGGCATACTTACTAGGTTACAGTACAGTTTAGATATAACTTTTATATACATTGGGAAGTGAAAAAACTTGATTTGCTTTATTTTGGTGATCTGGAATTGAACCTGCAAGATCTCTTGAGATATGTCTGTACAGCAGAGCCAAGTTTGATGCAGTACTGGAAGGTCATTCTAGAACCAAACTAGGGCTGAGAATTGGATTATTTTCTTTAAAGAGCAGTCAATTGAATTTTCACCTAAATGTAACTTGAGTGCTTCTGCTGTTTATTTTTGTTTCTACACCTACTTTTTCACTACAAACTGACAATTTATCCTCTGATCAATTTTCTCCACCTCTTCCTTTCTGCTTCCTCCTACTGTGGGCCGGTATGTGCTTCTTCTGCTTTATAACTTCATTGTATCATTCAATTTCCTTTCTCATAGTCAGCTGACTTTCAGAATTACCTAGCTTAGAATTTAGAGCAAGATCGAAGGGGCCTGGCTGTAGTGGCCATGGTTGAGCAGAGATGTACTACAGAATAGCTATCTCAAAAGCCAATCCCAGTCATTTTTGCCCTTGGATAAGGTTTCCACCCCTGTTCCAATCAGGGTAGATGCAATAATGTGTCTGGGAAGTGTAGATGAGTGTAGTTGGGAGACGTCACATTGAAATAGCCAAGATCGCTTTTCTTCAGCAATGACCATGAATGCAGCAGTTTCCTTCAAGGATAGAGTCTGGAGGAAGTAACTCACAGGGGGCTTGTGTGTACCATCAAAAAAAAGAGGAAAACAAGAAATATGCTGGTAAGTATAATGGTATTCAGAGAATGATTTTCTAACTATATTCGCAAAGCCAGACTCTGTAGGGTAGTTGTAGATGAAATAAGATATTAAATATGCTGTTATGAATAGCTGATGTGATTTAGAAAGATGACTGCTATTTCCCTGCAGTGGTATCAAATGACCGGGTTTACTTTCTCAAAGACCTTAGTAACACATGCTTGAAAAAGCTTAGCACTTCTGCTTGGAATATAAATGTCAAACTGTCAAAATCATAAAAATGCTCTAAAACAATTTCTGGAAAATGCGTAATAGAAAAGAGAAATGCATAAACATTATAAAAGAGGTCAAATATAAATGTCAATCAGGAAAATAGGTGAAATAGATCGCTATAATTGCCCCCACCTTAAATCTTAATTTCATTTGGAATTCAATCTATATAATTTCTTCTTTTTCAAATTCCATTTAGAATAATATCCTGTTGATAATTTGTAGCTTTTCATGCAGTGTGCCAGGTGATGAGACATCATTTCTGAAACACTCTGTTCTCTTATTTAGCATCTTTACAAAACAAAACAAATATCTTGATTATTTCATGCTGAGTGAAACATTTTAGCACATTTGCAAGGTAATGTTATTTAGAATCATCTTCAGAACATTTTCCTTCTTCTGCTTATTTCTTGTAGTTGAAAGGCATGGTATGCAAATTCATTTTTAAATTCTTGAGTGTTTCTTTCATGGGTTCCCTCCCTCCTTTAGTATTAATTTTAGCAAATGAGACCATCTATCTTAGGTCTTCCTTAACATAGCCGAAGTTCAACAGTTTTCCTAGCATTCTCTTCGCTGATCCTCTTTTCCGTTGCTGATCTCAGCCTTCCAGCCTCCAAATCTGTGAGAAAATGAAATTTTGTTGTTTAAGCCATGCAGTCTATGGTATTTCATGTAGGCTGATTCTGCTGGGCCTACTCCTCATTAATAACACTAAGTTTTGCTCAAAATGCATGCTTTTACATTTATCATAGTTGGTCTGCATAGTTCACTGGAGGGCTGGAAATGACCTTTGGACTTTCCAGACACATTATTGCTTAATGTGAAGCCCAGGAATATCCCAGTTTCGCCAACATGAGTATGCCACTTAGAACTTTCTCAGAATAGAAAACTGTCTCCCACCGCTAACCTGCAAGACAACAGCAAGTGCGCCAAGACCAGAGCAAGACCAGAAGCTGGCTTCCGACCAGTGCTGCCTGTAGAGGAAGGAGACTGGGAGGACTGAGCGAGTCCACAGCTTCTCAATGAAGCCTAAACACGGAGTCTTCATTTACCTCCAAAGCCGAGTCTTTCAATCCATAGGTTTCAGGAATTTGGGATTTCACAAACCAGCAAAATTACTGGAAAAACTCAGAAAGGAAATGCCAGGTTTGGAGAACAACAGTGGCCGTCTGATTCTTAATATCCCCAAAGATATTTGATATCCTAACTGAAATAACAAATTCAATAAGAGTAAACGAAATGTTAGCTGATTTATGCCTTCAGTGTAACTAGGAGACAGCAAATGCCACAACTTTCAAATCACATGTGAGGAGAGAAGAAAAATCCGACAGTTCTCACTTCTCTCCTGCTGTTGGCAAGCCTGTGAGCCAGGAGAGCAGGTAAGGGGAGGTTTAAGAGTCTCTGAAAAGGAGCAGAAAGGAAAAGAGGACTTAGAAAAAGCAACAGTAAAATCATCTCTAGAAAGAGAAAGTGCAACATTAAAGGCCAAGACTCTGAGCACAGGTGGGTACTTGATAGAAAGTTCACAATATGAGTTGCAGGGGCTGGATGCGGCAGCTCTGGTGAAGCATCGCATCCAGAGAACAAGGCAGTGGAAGAAAAGGAGAAAAGTAGAAGCGGAAACTAAGTATCTAGCAGTCATAGAAAAGAAACAGGGTACACTGGGCTCTTTCCCCTACAGCAACACAATCCATTTTTTGCTGCTAAAAATCCTCCCAAAATAAGCCACTGAAGAAAACTGGGCCAGTCCACCCCAACTAAATAAAATATCCTCAAATAAGCATGTGGTAAAGAAAAATTACTTCCACTTTCCCCCCTCTATTTCCTCTTCTTGGACTCTAAAATCCCTGTGGATGGTGACTGCAGCCATTAAATCAGATGACATTTGCTTACTGGCAGGAAAACTATGACAAACCTAGACAGTATGTCAAAAAGCAGAGACATTCCTCTGCCAACAAATGTGCCTATAGTCAAGGCTATGGTCTTTCCAGTGGTCACATACGGTTGAGAGAGCTGGACTGTAAAGAAGGCTGAGCGCTGAAATATTGATGCCTTTGAACTGTGGTGCTGGAGAAGACTCCTGAGAGTCCCTTGGACAGCAAGATCAAACCAGTCCATCTTAAGGGAAATCAACCCTGAATACTCACTGGAAGGACTGATGCGGAAGCTGAAACTCTGGTATTTTGGTCATCTGATGCGAACAGCTGACTCACTGGAAAAGTCCCTGGTACTAGGAAAGATTGAGGGCAGAAGGAGAAGAGGAAGAGGGCATCAGAGGATGAGATGGCTGGATGGCATCACTGATGCAATGGACATGAATTTGGGCAAACTTCAGGAGATGGTGAGGGACAGAGAAGCCTGGCGTGCTGCAGTCCATAGGGTCACAAAGAGTCAGATAAGACTGGGTGACCGAACAACAATATGAAAAAGTAGACTAAATTAGAAATACAAGTACTAAGGACAGAAATGCACAAAAATAGGGAGAGATGAGAGTTGACTAAATGTAGGGGGAAAAAAATTACACCAAAAATAAAGATTAAATTACTAAGTGTCTGAGAGAGTAGACTTGGATAAAAAATTAACAAAAAATCTTGATGAAAATAAAGCAAAAAGTAAAAGAAGGTCACAAAGAAAGTAGAAGACAGGCAAAGAGAGTTCAACATGTTAATCAATGTCCCAGAAAGGCAAAAGAACAGAATAGAATTCGTATTTAAAAGTGTAACCCAAGATCACTTTACAGAAATAAAGTAAGACCTCAATCTACACATAAAAAGGACCCATTAGGTACCAGGAAAATTGACCTGGAATGACCAACTCTGATACATATCCTAATAAAACTATTAGACTCTGAAAGTAAGGAAAAAATCCTTGCATTTCCAGGCAAAAAGACAAATAATGTAAAGGCAAGAAAATTAGATTTACATCAGACTTCTCAGAAACAACATACAAAGCAAAGCAAAAGTGAAGCTACAATTTTCAATAAACTGAAGGAAAGAAAATGTGAACTAAGGATATTATAGACAATTGAAATAGTCTTTAAGAAACAAGACTACAGGAAAATAATGTTGAACCTGCAAGAGCTCAGAGAGTACTATATAAACATGTAGTTATAAAAGCTTCTAGATGATCTTCATCCAACCAATAGATGACTGAGAAAACAGGCAAAGGGACTACGACATATGTGAGCATTCACATGTATGTCAGCTCACAATATATGTGAGTATTCATATGTTTAACTGTAGCATTTACACTGAAATAATGGTGGATTATTTCTTCTACCTTTGTAGAAGAAAACAAAGGTAGGAGAAAAACATGTAATATTCTGTGTTTTGATAAAGTAGAAAAATGTAATTAAAAATAAGAAAAGGGAGAGCAAAGGGGCACAAGATGTAAAAAAAGAACCCTGACTCTCATTTAGGTAACAGGTGAGATTTAAAGAATATGATTTAAAACTGACACACCAGATAATAAAAATTTTAAAAAGATTAAAGATTAAAGAAAAAAAGATTAAAAATACTATATTAATACAAAGCCACCACTAAGATAAAACTATAAACCTTCGTAAATACCAAAAGGAATTTTTTAAGTAGAAAAAATAAACATAATACATAATTAGCCCAAACATAGTTAATGGGGCTTCTCTGGTGGAGGTTAAAAATATAAACCTTCCTAAATACCAATAGGAAATTTTTCTTAAAAAGTAAGTAGAAAAAACATCTATAACATAATACATGCAGAAATTACAACATAGCAGAATTAGCCCAAACATAGTAGTCATGACAATAAATGTGAATGGGCTTAACTCAAGGTCAAAAGACAAATTTTAAAAAACACTACTAAACAAGAAAAAAAGAAAAGGACACTTTATAACGTTAAAATCTACATTCACATTTAGGATGTAACAGGCATGAATATCTATACAACCAATAACACAGTAACCACATATGTAAACAAACACTGCAAGAGAGGCAGGGAGAAACAGAGAAATACACTACTAATAGAGACTTTAACACGGAGTACGAGACAGGTCAAGTAAATCAAACAAAAAAGTGTATGTATGTATGAACTGAACAAGAGCGTGAAAATACACAGAATAAGAAATAACAACAAAGAAACAGCTATGATACAGAGAAAAAGTTTTTAAAACATTAGTTTGCTCACTTCAAGAGAAATACACATGTGAAAACCAAAGAAATGGACACTTTCCTAGAAAAGTAATTTGACAAACTGACTCCTGTAGAGATAGAAAGCTTAAAATTTTTTGCATAAAATAAATAAAATTATCAAGCAATTACTCCACAAAAAAAAAAAACAAAACAAAACACCAAGCCCAGATGGTTTCATGGAGGAATTAATAAATTTGTCTACATAAACTTTGCATGGTAAAAAAAACAAGCAGATTCAAAATCACAAAGATACAGAATTGGCCCTTAAACATGAAAGATGCCTAACTTTACTCATAGCAGTGAAATGCAAATGAAGGTATAATGAGTTACTATTTCTCACTCATCATGTAAAAAATTCAAAAGCTTGACAATTTTAGGTGAAGTTTTGGGTAAATAAATGGCCTCATACATTTTTGGCGGAATAAAAATTGCCTCAACGTTTATGGAATTTGTCAATATCTAATAAAACGTTATATACATATGTTGTTGACTAGTACAAGCCCACTTCCAGGAGTCTCCTCTGAACGTATACTTCAAACAAACCAGAAATAGGTATGTTAGAACATTCACTGTAGCATTACTTGTAGTTTTGCAAAATACTGAATACTATCTGAATGCACAAGCATAGGAGACTGATCAGATAAATAAATTAGGGTACCTACACACCCTGCAACACTAGGCTGCTACCAAAAAAGAATAAAAGAGAGAGGATCTCTAATAGACTTAGGCATGGAGTGATTCCTGAAGATATTAAGTGAAAAGAACCATGTGGAATACTAATAAAACACATGAAAAACACTACACTTCATTCATCGTTAGGGAAATTTCCCTGTGAGATATCATTTTACATGTACAAGAATGCCTATAATAAAAATAGTCATTAACAAATGATGGTGAAGACGTAGAGATATGGGAACACCCTTCAATTGCTGCTGGGAATGTAAAATGGTATACCACTGGAAAACAGTATGACATTTTCTTAAAAACTTAAATTTATCAAACAACCAAACATCTCCACTCTTAGGTATCCACCCAAAATAAAAACCCATATCCATAAAAAAGACTGGCAGGTGAATGTTCAAAGCAGCAATGTGCATCACAGTGAAGAAGGAAGCAACTCAAATGTCTATCAACTATTTAAAGGATAGATAAAATATAGGAGATTCATATAATGGAGTATTCATTAGCAGTAAGAGTACTGATAGAAATGCTAACATGGCTGAACCTCAAAAACAGTGTGCTAAGTAAAAGAAGACAGACTAGAAATGTAACATTGTGTGATTCTATGTATATGAAACATCCAAAAAGAGTTTAAGGGTTGCCTGAACTGGGGAGAACAAGGATTAACCAATATCTGGGCATGAGGACTTTTGCCAGAATGATAAAAGTATTCTACAATTGTAGTCAGGTTGCACAACTCTTAAAATGGGTGAATTTTATGACACTGAATTATACCTCATTTTTGTGAAGGCATATATGTAAACCATGCACCGATAAAGTTGCATTTTATAAAAGCAAGTATATTAAATGACCAATTCTCTCAATTTGTCTGATTCTTCCAGCTTTTGCACTAAATACTCCATGTGCCAAGAAAGAGCAGTCCTAAGCAAACTGGGAGGGTTGGTTTCCCTGCATGAATTCTACCTTTTGCATAAGAAAGGAGGGATAAGAAAACACATTATTTTTCTTCATAAAAAGAAACACGGGATAAAGACCAAAAAACAGCGGAGTTGGATACCTACTTGGCAGGGTGGGAAATAGCACAGATGGGTAAGAGTGACACTTCTCTAGTATACTTTTTGGTATAGTTCTTATGTTTAGAAGCATGCTAATGTTCTATATATTCTTAATAAATAAATATATAAGGATGCGAAGTGGGTGGTGTGGGTGAGTCGGGGGAAGGAACCTTAAACCTGGAAGAAAACTGAAACAAATGAACCCAATTTATTCAGAATAAAGTACATAATCACAGTGAAGGAGAAAAAAAGAACTGATCCAAGTAACTCATGAACACAGAATGTAATTGCGTATCCTTAGTCTTGGGCAGAGTACAAACAATGAAAGAACTGCAAACGATCTTACAGTCTTTTAAGTGCGCTTTCTACAGTGATAGGGCAAAAGAAATTCTGTAACTATTTCGAATGTTCTGTAGGACTGAACAAGTGAATAAATTGATGTTTCAGTGAGTCGGGATTCTGGGGGAGGGATACAAAAATATGGAATGGGAAAGTAAGAATGAATCCAGGAGGATGGATTGCAGTCGGAGGTATTATGTGAACTCACGACTTCTGAAATCACACATAATGTGCATATGACATGTAAAATGTATGTGTACACATAGATTTGTATGTACATGTTTGTACATGCACATTTCCTAGTTGTCTCAATAAGCCTAGAAGCAGACGACGTCCAGTAGTAATGAGCCCACTCAGTAGCCAGACCTGTGTATCTCTTATCATCCCCCAAGGCTCCCTGGAAAAACCACTGATTCCAAGTTGTGGGACATACTTAAGATAATGTACTTATGATAAAAAAAAAAAAAAAAAAAGATTATGTGGAAGCCACAAGGACACAGAAATCAGATTGAAATAGAAGGTCCGCATACTGATCAAAATCTAAGACCATTTAAGTATCAAAATAAGTAATGAACTATAAGCCATTGGAAAAATAGAAAACCAAATAAGTTACTGTAAAACTTTATGTGGATAGATGTGGATGAATGAGGATGGAGAGAAAGGAAGGCTCATATTTAGACAGTAGAACACTGTGAGTGGGTACATAGGATATGCTGGCATTGGGAAAATCACCATTTTGAAACTATCAAAGTAAGGACTGAATAAGCAAGAATCATCAATGGATACTAAATGCTGGGGGTAAAACATTGATGTTGCTATTTAGCTGCTAATCGTGTCCAGCTCTCTGCGACCCCATGGATTGTAGCCCGCCAGGCTCCTTGGCCATGCGATTTCTGAGGCAAGATTACTGGAGTGGATTTCCATTTCCTTTTCCAGGGGATCTTCCCCACTCAGGGATCCAACCTGAGTCTCCTACACTGACAGATTCTTTACCACTTCCTCAGGCTGCTTATCAGGTGCAAGATGAAAGTAGTAACTATACATTTGTGAAACTGACCACCACCTTGACTGAGTAACCAAAATTAACACCAGTGAGGAGCGGACGGGACACCACATAGTATTCTGACCAAGAATGCATAAGTAGAATCTAATCACGAGGAAACCCAAACTAAGGAACATCCTGTTATAAAGGGAGGAGGGGGCAGGAGACAGAAGACTGTATTTTTCAAAAACATAAGTAAACCCCATGAAAGAAAAAGAGCCATGGAAATGACCCAGGGTAAACTGACCCAGGAGTTTAAGGAAAGGAAAACAAATAAACAAATGACAATATAAAAATGGTAAAATCTTAACAATAGGTCAGTCTGGATAAAAGACAAGTTGATGTTCTTTGCACTATTCTTCCTCTTGCTAAGTTTTGGTAAATTTGCCATCAACTTGAAATTATTTCCATATGAAAAGTTAGTAACCAATTAGGAAGGCCTTACATTGGGTTACCAACCTCATTTTGCCATACAAGGTTATCACAATAGTGCAATCATGAAAAAAAACCCAAACTACAATTTTATCACTTTGTTTAAAAACAGTGTGAGAAGGCATTTTAAACATCTAAAACACAGTTATGGTCTCAAATAAAAGGAGACCTCTTTAAATAAATTCAGATTTATGTAAAAGACTTATCACAATGTCTTTTCTCATTTCCTGCTATGTTAGCTTGGTCAAGGAAACTATTCTAAACACTGCATTTTTGGCAGTGGATGGAGTACAGTTCAGTGGAGAGAGTGTGGAATCTGGAGACAAATGTTGAATTCGAATCCTGTCTCTGGCAATTACCAGTTCTGTAACTGAAGCTCTCTTAGCCAGTTTCCTCAACTGCAAGGCAAATGACAAAGTCACAGGACACAAAGAGAATTCTAAGAAATGGAGGAGTCTAGAAAAGCGCTTGATACAGAGGTGCTCAACAAACGCCTCCTCTCTTCCTTCCCTTGGGAGCCACTTTTCTGTTCTCTGGAGTTGTATCTGACTCTGATTCCAAAACACAAACCACTAGGATCATGTAAGAAACTGAATTATCCTGAGACTAAATCTCCTTTCTGGAGGTAAATTTCATGAAAACAGAAAAACGGAGATATTGCATAGTAGAATAAAAAGATAAAAGAAAATTAAAAAAAAAAAAGATGAACTGAGGCATGACTGGTTAACAGGTGAGTTCTCTTAAGGAGGGAAAGACAACAGGAAGAAAGACAGTACTCATTCATGTTAGAAAAGTCTGCTGCTCAATGAAAAGAAAAGCAGTATTTTTTTTCTTCATGTATTCACAAGTGTTTTGCAAATCACCATACATCTGCTTCCAAGAGTGAAAAACTGCTTATGCCTAAAATATACAGTATTAAAATCACCAATTATATGTGTTTTACTAGCTAAGTATCACTGAAGAAAAAAAATCAGTATGTCTCTGTTATGATATTTCATTCAACTGTCTATCAGTTTTTTTGCTTTCTTCCACGTTTCCTGTTTACATCTAAGTGGATGATTTCCTTTTATATTGCTAATGACAGTAATTTTTAAAAAATCTATTTTCTAAAATGGGGGGAAATTTTTAAAGAATAATTAAATTGCATTATAGCAAAAAATTTATATTGTCAATAGAAATTAAACATTTAAAATCTTTATAAAAGATAAACAAATTCTGATTTTTTCCTTTATTTTATCATAATTGAAAAATGAAATCACTTAACATGAATACTTGATACATAATTTCCTTAGAATTTCTCTACGGTGAAACAAAACTGTACATATTTAAAGAGTGTATATAATATTATTAACACTCATGACAATTTCAAACCAACTAGCATTGGTATAGCTTCAAATTACTATTAGTTGTGGCTATTTATGGAAAAAAGGCGCAAAGCTTATTAGGGCCCAGCATACCAGAAAGACTTAATCTTACATTGTCACAGAGCTCAAAAATGGCAGTAGAATGTGAAGACACTATAAACTGCCATCTGCTTCTCATAAGTCTCTTAAAACAAAGGTTGGAAAAATACTCAGTACCTCAAATATAGTAACTAACAAAAATATCTCCATCAACTACTTTTTGCCCAGAGTGATTAAGGACAAAAAAATAGGAATTCTTGTTGCTTTATTATCCGATAAACTGCTAATAAGCTCCCCTTAAAAGTTCTTTAGACATTACACCAAGTCTTCTTGGTCTTCTGATCATATATATATTCACATATATATATGCATTTTTTCAAGTAAAGAAATGTTTAACAGATGTAAACTATTTATTGAATATTTGCCACCAAATATTGTTAAATACATTATCTTGCAGCATATCGCTTTCAAGTTAAAATGTCAGAAACAAACACCAATATTTACAATTCTTTTAAGGAATGTTATATAATGACACATTAAGGCGTAAATTCTTTTGGCTTATAATTCTTAAAAGAATGATAATAGCAAAAGTGATGCAAAATCTTCAGTGTGAGATTATGATTAAGCTACATTTTACAAAAATATGGTGTAAGATGGCAATAATCCCATTCAACATCCTGGATTATTAGATCCCTTCAGGAGGGACTGATAATTTATACAGTCAAACTTTAAAATTTACAGATAAAGGCAGTCCAATACTGCCACTGAGAAGTACATCTCTTAACATATACAACTCTCAGGCCACAGTTTTGAAGGTCTGAAGTATCAAGTTGGTTTGATGAATTAGTCGGTTGGCACTTATGAACACATTTATTGCCCTGTTTCAAAAAAAAAGAAAAGAATAAGCATTAATTTTATCCTAAAACTTAATTCTTTAAAAATATTTATACTTAAAATGCCAAACTAGCAGCAGCAATAAAATCAATTTAGGACCAACAACAAAAAAGGCAAGCTAGTACTGAGTAGCAATTTTTATCCCAACTTGGAAGTTAAGTGTCCTGCATCATTGGAAACTATCTAGGAGTTACTGCCCCCTAGTGGTCCTGGCTGGAATAAGGTGTTGGTGGGCAGCTAATGATGGGTGGTGCCTCAACAACCAGTTCATTTTACAGTTCATTTTATAGGTCAAACATGTAACTGGCCAAAGCGGAGGATTCCAGCTGTGCAGTCTCCAGCTGTGCAGTCTCCAGCTGTGGTTTCACAGAAGTTATCAAAATAAGACCTGCTAAAATACCATATTCAGTCTCAAAATCTATCTCAATGAGATGACACTTGGGAAAAGGTTCATTACTTTGATTCATCCCTATCCTTACCTTCCTTCAAAAACAAAATAATTGAATTACTTTTAGAATTAATAAACTTTTAAAATAAAATAATCATGTGGTTTCAATATTTAAGAGTTGACAATGTGTAAAAATATGTTCTTAAAAATTACTTCATTCTGAACCACATTCTATTAGCCCATCCTCATGTGATCTGGAGCACAGAGATGATGCTTAGTCCCCCTGCGTGGCCTTATCAGTTTCTCAGGAGCATAGCTAAAGCTTGTACAATCACCCCTCAGTATCAGACAAGGACTGGTTCCAGGAGTCCCCTCAGAAACCAGAATCTGTGGATGCTCAAGTCCCTTATATAAAATGGTGTAGTATCTGTACATAACCTAGGCACATCCTCTGATATACTTTAAATTATCTCTAGATTACTTGTTATTCCTAATACAGTGTAAATGCAATGTAAATAGATGAAGTACAATATAAATGCCATGAAACTTTCTGCAATTTCTTTCTCCAAAAATTTTCAACTAGTTGAATCCAGGGATTTGGAGTTTCTCAGGTGGCTCAGTCGGAGAAGGCAATGGCACCCCATTCCAGTACTCTTGCCTGGAAAATCCCATGGACGGAGCAGCTGCAGTCCATCGGGTGGCTAAGAGTCGGACACGACTGAGCGACCTCACTTTCACATTTCACTTTCATGCATTGAAGAAGGAAACGGCAACCCACTCCAGTGTTCTTGCCTGGAGAATCCCAGGGACGGGGGAGCCTGGTGGGCTGCCGTCTATGGGGTCGCACAGAGTCGGACACGACTGAAGCGACTTAACACCAGCAGCAGCAGCAGCAGGTGGCTCAGTGGTAAAGAATCCATCTGCCATGCAGGAGATGCTGGCTTGATCTCTGGGTCGGGAAGATCCCCTTCTCCTGAGGAGAAGGCTACCCACCCCAGCATTCTGGCCTGGGAAATCCCGTGGACAGAGGAGCCTGGAGGGCTACAGTCCATGGGGGGCTAAAGAGTTGGACACTGAGTGACTAAACAATAACAAAGGGATTTGGAACCTGTGGATATGAAGAGCTGACAGTATCATTATCTTAGGCATTCCTCAACAAAGGGGGCCTAGGAAAAATTAAATGAATCAATGCAAATTCATCCTCCTATTGAAAAATGGCTCAAAGATCAGGCTCTATTAATAAATTTCAACTCTGAGGACACAGGGAGAAAACTTGTGGTATGTTATTCATATGCAAACAATGGTAATTTTAAAAAGCTGCTGAATGGAGAAAAAGTAGTAGATGGGAGCCTGAATAATCCGTATGCCTGTTTAAGCTGTCAGAAATAACTTTGGGACCAAGGACAAAGATTTTTAAAAACTGAACCCAAGTGATTCTACTGTACAAACAGGGATGAGAGTAAATAATTTCACATTAATCAAAGTTATGCTCTAAATGAATTTCTACCTTTTAATGTGCTTATCCCATGTTGTTCTTAATTAATCAGTATCATAAATAATCTCCTTAATGCAAATTATTCTTTTAATGTGCTTTTTGGTTATTTGGACTTAGCAGAGGAGATCAAGGAAAAACAGGTGTAAGTTTATTTTCAGAACACACCTGCCAGCTTCTTAAACTAAATCAACAAGGTACGTTTTCCTTCACACAACCTGAGCGGCAGCATTAAACAACACAAAGTCATTAATAATATTTAGCACAATATCTTTAATTTATAATAAAATGGAAATATTTCAATGTTTGAACTATTAAAAATGGCTGAAAATCATTATACCACTCTAATGTATTTTATTACTTTTTAATATTACTACAATAATACTGTAACAATTTGACATGGATGTTAGGATCTTAAAATGTCAGTGGTGGGACACGATGTTAAAGCTCCCTGCCAACTATAGCTGAAATAATCACGATTTATTCTTCTGCTTCAAGTACTGATAGAAAATGGTCGTGTCCACAAAATTCCATTTGAGGTACAAAGAATTCTCTATAAAGTATGAGGCTGCAGAAGACATAGCCTTTGGATCAGTTTATACATTGTATGTATATGTGTATGAAACATAAGTCACATAGTATTTCTTGGTTTTCTAGAATGTTCTGTAGCCAAGTGTATGTAAATTTTAAAATAGTATCTAATTTGCTTTTTTAGTATACTTTCTGTCTTACAGAAAGCCTCTCTTCTACGACAGTGGATCACAACCTTTTGTGGCTCTTTAAAAACACATGAAGCACTTTTAAAAAACACCTTAACCCTGGCCCCACTCAAGCCAATGGAATCAGAAGCTCTGAAGGTGGGGTCGAGGCACTGGGATTTTAAAACATTGAATACAAGTGATTTCAATGTGCAAAAAGGATTGAGAACCACTGTTTTAACTATAGTACAAGAGTTTTTAACAGACCTGTCGCATTCATATCATCTAGAAAATTCTTAGAAATGTTAATTCCTGGGCCCATCCTAGACCGACAGAATCAGAAACTTTGGGTAGGACCCAAAAACATTTTGTCTATAACAAGCCCTCCAGATGACTCTGAGGCTATTAAAGTTTGAGAATCACTGCTTCAGGGGTTGGTAAAGTAGCCCAGTAAGCCAAATCTCACTACTGTATGGCCTGGAAGCTAGGGATACTTTTACATTTTTAAACAGTAAAAATTTTTTAAAAATCCAAATGAGACAGTTGAAAAATTTTCAATTCAGTGTCTATAAAGTAAGTTTTTATTAGAACACAGCCACAAAAACGCTCACTTGTCTCCATGTTGTCCACAGCTGCTTCCGCACGGCAGCAGAGGCGAAGCGCTACAGCGGCAACAAGCTCACCACGTTAAAACACCCGCCATCGGGCCCTTCTCAGAAAACGTCTGCAACTGAGGCTCCAGGCCACAATCATGGCTGGATTATCAAACTCCCCCTTTCCATTTTTAGCAGTCTATCTTAGTAGTTGGCCTAAGTATTAGTAATATAGTAGAAGAGTTAAATATATATGGTTTCAGTAGCATAGAAAGCCACATAATTTTACAATTTTAACAGGGGGATAAATGATAATACTTACTTGCCATCTTTAAAATAGGTTTTCAGAGTATCACTGAAACTTTTAGAGTACTTTACGAATTCTTTCTTTTGGTGTTCAAGTGCCTACAAACATCAAAAATAATAAGGAAAAAAAAACAAGTAAGAAAAGAGAAATAACACAAAAGCCAAAGTCAGAGACAGAAGATTACACAGAATTAAGAATACACCTTATATTATAGATAATCAGTTTTAGGAGTATTCACTTAAATACACGTGTAACAGCACATTCAAATTCAAGGACAAATCCAGTCATTAATGATACAAAACCATTTTCAATAATTCAACAGTCATATTATTCAATAAAACAACTAGATGTAAACCAACATCTAGGGTGGCAGCTTGTAAGGTTTCTACTAAACTTACCCTGCGGTTCTGGTATTGATATTTCTTGAAGACATTGTTTACTGTATCAAGAAGCTCTTTTATTGCACTAGCTATATCCCTGTTGAGTGAGGAAAAAAAAGGATCTTCTTAAAATCAGTTTCATTTGAAAGAAGTCTCCATACACAGCTATGTTTAAGAATCACTATACTTAATTACCATATGAACACTGTATCAAGTCAAATATTTGACTGGCTGGTTAAGTGGGGGACTTTTAGCCTGTATCCTCCTGTGATCCCAGCTACTCTTGCACTGCTGAGGAAACACTACACAACTAACATCAACTTCCCCAAATCATTTTCATTTTATTCAGCATTACCTACTCAAATTTAAAAGAGACCTCTGACTCTCATATTTTCCTGTTATGACTTTTCCTTTCTCACATAGGTGAATTTGAGCAACTGAATTATTCACTTTTGCTATCTCATGAACAATTATATGAAATTTTGCTATTACATGTAACTCACTCCTATATTTAAAACACTTCAAATTATAGACCTGATAGTTTCAATGTTTAAAATATTTCCTCCTCAGATGTAGCTATTCTCCCTTAAGACACATTTATCTAGCCTCCTCTCTAACAACCATGTATTCTCCTCTTTCAAATCTTTGCTGTCACTATTTTCTTTAGAAAATATATTTACATTTCTGGGAGAGACAAAATCAGAATATTCTTCTACCTTAACCTTTCCAACAATCATCCTTTGACTGCATGTGCATCACCATTTCTCTCCCCTTCCTAAAGAGAAGAAATCCATCATTCTCATTTGAGTTGACTTTTCTTCCTATCCCTGTTATCATTTTTAAAAATTCTCATCTTTTCTATCTATGCCCTTTTCAATTTCCGTGTTCTAACTTCATAGCAATATTCTAGCAAACTGAACTTATTGTAATTCTGCTTTCTCAAACAGCCTCTCAATCTCTAAGGCAAACCTTCTCTTTTTCATATCCATTCTCTTAGCTGTTAACTGCTACAAACTTTTGCTGTTCAAATGCAAGTGTAAAGATATGGATTAGTAAAACATCAATACATACTACTCAAAACACAACCTTTTATTACCTACCTTTTAATCACAAATGTCAGATTTTAGTTATTTCATACTTAAAACATTTCAGCTAAACTATTTAAAGAAAACCAAAAAGCTCCATGTCCAGATTTTTCTGTGTGTTTCACAGTTTATTTTTAGTAAATAAGCATATGGAAATTCTAAAAATTACAAATATAAAGGCTTTTGGTATAAAAAAGCATTTTAGCTTATTCTGCAGTAGTAATGACCTTCTAATTCAATATTTCAATAAATATTTCCTTATTACCTCTTCTAAGTCATACATAATGTTTCAACAGGTTGAAACATTAAAATATTAGATATTCAAAAAGGACAATAAATTTACATAGAAATTATACCCGTCCACTCTCTTTTTTTGACCTCTAGTAATAACAATTTTTAGTTACATTAACTGTTCCTTTACGTTTTCAGGGAAGCTGTACCCCTGTACTGCTGTGACAGGCGTTAAGCCCCGTACTGCTTAATGATGGTCATACAACCAACCATCCTATTATGTGAGAAAAATGACAATTTCAACAAATTAAAAAATGCCCAATCTCTGGATATGGAAGACTCTTCAAACCCACAATAAGCTTATTCAAAAGGAATACAATAAAGAAAATTACAGTAATCAGACAGCTGTTTATAGACAACCATATTCTGTAGTGTACCTTATGGAATATTGGGAATCTGTCTGTTCTTGAAAAGAGAAAAAAGTTCCCACATGATTCTGCTGATGAATCAGGTTTGGAAATTATTGTTTGGGAACTCAGAACCTAGAGCTGAAGTTTGATCCACTATTTGCCACAGAGCTTTATAAAGACCAAGATTGTATGTCCCTGGCCTGGCCTTCTCTAAAATAATCTGCAGCAATTTATGTCAAATATTAGATGATCTGTATGTACACAGAACAGCATCTTCATTTACAGCACTAAGGTTCGCGCCAGAGAAGGTAGTTAACTACTTGACGGTTTGTGTCCTAAAGAGAAAATACCAGCGCGCGCGCGCGCACACACACACACACACGCACAAAATACTTCAGACAATTAAATAAAAAACTGAGGAAAACCGCATGGCAACCCACTCCAGTATTCTTGTCTGGAGAATCCCCATGGACAGAGGAGCCTGTCAGGCTACAGTCTACAGGGTCACAAAGAGTTGGACACAACTGAGCGACTAAGCACATGCAGAGTTTGGAGTTTATGAATTCTGCAATAAGAGACACATAGGATGGATAGAGTAGGAAGGAATTTTAGCAACTTGCATGTATTTAGTGGGACAACTTTGGGGAAACATATATGCTGAAAAGGGCAAGAGGCATCAGAAGAAATGTAATACATCTTACAAAAAAATTGCACGGGACAGTAGAACTTCTGCCACCCAAATCTGTGTAATTATGTTTACACAAACATACTGCACGAAGGAAATTCCTGTGCTGTATGTTCAATTTGGTCTAGACTGGATACCCTGGAAAAGCTATTTTGAGGCCATCGTCAAAACCAACCCTTACAAATCCTCACCTATGAATATTCAAATATAGATACGGGTAAAGAGATAAATGCAGAGATTTCTGGACTATGAAAACCAGTTTCCACTAGTTATCCATTAACTGCAAAGTATCTTAAGAACTAATTTCATAAAGTATTTGCATAAGCTCAAATGTAGTCAAACAGAAACATTAATCAAGTCATTTTTCCTATTCAACTTCATAGAGAGAAAAAACAAATCTTATTTCACAATGCTTTATGTGCTGTGATGCTAGGTTCTGTGCTACCACTATGTCTACCATTTTCAACTCACAACTGTTACCCTCATCTTCACAGGCAGAAACTAGTCACAGAAGCTAAGCAACTTGCCAAGGTCACTAAGAAAGATGTTGCAAAGTCAAACCTAGGTTTGCTGGTACATACAAAAATATCTAGATATTTGTCATCTGACAAGAGTACTTTCTCATACAGCATTTAGGACAGTGCTACGACAGTAAGTATTCGATACAGGTATATTGAAAAGTATTGTTAAAATAATGAGAGAAGAGGATATTCACCTTAAATATGAGAAAGTAAAATAATAACTGCACAATATGTTGTGCTTGAAGGATAAACCGTTTTTATTTCAGCTCAATTTTATCCACTAATTTGTCAAACAATTAATAGCAGTAACAATATATATCAAAATTTACCTACATGTGTCAGTGATACAAATAGCCACAGTCATCCATGCTAATACACACTGGGTTAAATTTCAGTCTTAGAAACAATACATATTATCAACAAAATTTCCATGGCAAGTGATCCCTCTTAAAATGGATACAAAATAAATTTTAATTCAGTTGTGCAGAGCACACTCCAGAAAATGGAACTGAAATACTATTATTGTCCCACAAATGAGAGACAAGACCCTAATTCAGCCTCTGTCAATGACTAAGGACAAGACTCAGAGACGCTTGACCTCAACTTCCTTATGATCAAAATGTGGCTGGTAATAAAGTAGTTTTCAAACTCCCTCTCTTTAGAGTAACAATGGGTTTAGCAGAGATGAGTCCGGGAGTCCTTGAAGTGGAAAGAGGGTATCAAAATAGTAGGTTGAGGGTTCTGGGCGTACCATCTCACTCCCAGCTTCAACCACTACACTATTCTCCCTCTTACCTACCGACATCCAATATACAGGATGTCCTTTACCAGGCCTCTTCCAAACAGCAGAAACATTCTCTTTTTCAATCACCTGATAAGATCAACATTATGAATCTCTATGATTGGAAAGCACCAGAGAAGTCCTTGGAGTCCGTCTGCTTAGGTTCAAACCAGGTTATAAAAATGCAGCATATGATTATCAAAATAAATTATATTATTTGAAAATTCCAGAAATAAGTGTTTAAACAAGTTGTGTTTGAGATCACTGACAATTATGCTTTTACAGGCCAAACGTTCACTTTCTACAAAACTGAAAATAAAAATCTGTAATAAAAACAACTAAGGAAAGCTGAGGCTTTCCAATAAAAGTAAAATATTTACCTTAAGGTTTTAGTCTCTGTGACATGGACTTGACTAGTCAATGGAGTCTTTTGTACTCTCTGATACTCAATCAGAGGACCAAAAAGAACACGGTCATTCCTTGATAGTTGAGTTGGTACCAATTACCATTATTTTCTAAAATGGGTCACACTCCTCCCTCTATCCCAACAAAATGTAGCCAGTCGGCTAAAATATAATTTTGCTATGTGAATTACAAAGAACACCCTTCCTGTGAGATGTATGGCAATATTTATCCCAGGGGAGCCTCCTTCAGTTCTTGAACGATATAATGCTATGATGCAGCTTCTTGCAGAAAGAGATCTGTGCTAAATCCTTCCTTTCTAGCAAAATTTTAAAAGTCTGGTTCCAGTAGTGCTCACCTGCTTTTTTTAAACTTATTTTAATTGGCTTTACAGTGCTGTGTTGGTTTCTGCCATTCAACAACATGAGTCAGTCACATGTAGACATTTGTCCCCTCCTTCTTGAACCTCCCTCCCACTCCTCCTTTCTAGCAATTTCTACTTGTTTCAACAAAAGGTTGCACTGACAGTCCCACTAGTTATTCCCAGTTCTTTGGTCTACCCATTGAAGTGGAAGAAAATTATCAGACTCCTTAGTTTAAAAACACTCATCTAGAAATGACATTTGGAGTCCCCTCTGATTCCTCTGCCCTCTCACCGCTGAGAGTGCCCCGGGGGGAGGTGCTGGTGTCCCATCACAGGCTTCCTGCAGAAGTGAACTGTGTCAGCTCCATTTCTTCCACTCTGCATCCCAAATGCAAGGATTTGGGGAGGTTCACAATTTGGTCAGTGTTAGAAAGTGCTACTTACAACTAAGAGTACTTCATTATGCTAATAACATGAACTATTTCTGAAATAAAAAACAGTATTGGTATCCTTTGTTTTCAATCTCAACTATCCTCTTCACTTTAATCTGACATGTACACTCTTCCACTTCTTATGAAGTTCAAACTGCATTCTAGTTTATGTACATTCCATTCTCTGCTTCTAAATGAAACATTCTAAACTATTTTACTGTACTCAGAAGTCAGAGGCAGTTTAGAAATTAATAAAAAATATATAGCAATTTTCAGATTTTTTCTTTCAAATTAATATTTCAACTTAACATTAATGTCATACCACAGTAAAACATCTAAAATGAGTGGCCCTTTTGAAATACTTAAAAAAGAAGAAGAACCAAACAAAAAGCTACTTACTTGATTGTCTGCAGAAACCTCACTCTGTCGTTGATCTCATCTGGGATCTTACTGAGAATCTGTTTAAGTGCTCGTGCCTTTTCATTTAGGTCCTGGAATTCTGGCTCTGGTCGTTCAATCATATACTCTGATGAAATAAATACATAGTAAAAAACACCATGCAGCTTACTGCCAAATTCAAGTCTAAGAATTTCCAATGTGTTGGTCAAGGAGGTGAGTGGGGAGATAAAAGGCTAGAAAACTAGGAAGAACAAGGTTACAAAGCAGAATTCATTACAGTTTAACTTAGTTCAGTAATTGTATTAGGGCTCCCTCCAAGTAAAATATCAGAAGATAAAAAAATGAACATTTTCAATATGGGATAAATGGAAATTCCATGAAATCTTAGAAATAAATAAAATTTAAAAGGAAGGCTTACTCAAATTTTTCAGGCCTCTCAAGTTACATTTCATAAGAAAATATTTAGTAACTAATGACATTGGTAACAAATACAGTGGCAATATATATCTGCCAATGGTGAATATGAGTTTAATGAAAGAAACCTCTACATTGAACATACAAATGGCTCATTACATCAAAACTCCAAACCTACTAAACTCTTCAGCACATTCTTGAAATCTCACTTAAAACAAAAATACCACCATAGAAAGTCCAACATAAGGCTTGGCATCACAAAACAGCAACTTTGGTAAGGAAGTTTAGTCAGATGCAGCAAAAGCAAAAACTTCACAACCAGATTCACTGTAGCCTTGAAAACATTACAACTCTACCAACTCGTCAATACAACCTGGCCTGACAGGCTGCAGGTGCTCAATCCAGAATAATAATGTGGACTTTCTCATAATTTACAGAATCAGTTAAAACATCTATTTTTGTTCTCCCTTAATAAACACATGAGAAATTATACCTCTATGTTTTTCTAAATTAGAGGGAAAATGACTACTAAATTTAAGTGAAACCCATGACTTCCTAGGTGGCTCAGTGGTAATGAATCTGCCTGATAATGCAGGAAATGCAGTAGACAATGGGTTCGAACACTAGGTCAGGAAGATCCCCTGGAGAAGGAGATGGCAACCCACTCCAGCATTCTTGCCTGGAGAATCCCATGGACAGAGGAGCCTGGCGGGCTACAGTCCATGGGGTTGCAGACTTGGACATGACTTAGTGACCAAGCACACATACATTTCTAATTATTTAAAAAAGCAAAAATGTGAAAAGAGGCCAAAAGGATGATTAGTAATATTGTTCTCTCAAATCTGTATTTGAAAAGAAGAACAAAAAAAACCCACAAACATGCTATACTAAAGTTTAAAAAGAAGAAACTCATTACTTTCAAACTGGTATCTGCATAAAGTCAACACAAAATAAAACCACCATTCCAAAGAGCTTGTCTCTTCATTAAACTAGCACTCATCAAATGTATTAATTAATAGGGGGGAAAAAAAAAAACCATGTAGCAAAAACAAATGCTTTACCTCTAGTAACTCAATCTGACAAAAAATAAAAAGAACTACATTTCTATTTTATATGGGTTCCTCCCTGCCTCCCCCCATTTTCATTTCAAAATAATAACAATAACACTAACAGTAAGAGGGAAGGGAGGAGAAGGGTAAGGGGAGAGGAAGGGAGGGGAGGAGCCACTTTTATCAAATAAGAAAGATTTGGAGGAAGAGCTTTTCAGTATCTGTAAGAAAGCTAAACAAGACTTTCTATTACCTTCTACATCATCAGCTGCCATTCGAAGAAGGGATTCTGTGAAGTTGACTTCTACACTTTTTTTCTCTAAAATTTTCATAATTATGTCTTGTGTGAGTCCCGGATTTTCTTTTTCAGCCTATAAGAAAGAGAAAGCTAGTTTTGAAATAACAGAAACTGAATCATTATTTTAAAGCCAAAACCTAACCATTCAGAATCTCTTGGAACCTCCTTAAACTGATCAACTTACATATAAGGGCAGAAATCTTTGCAAAGCAAGCATCATAATGCCATTCACTTATATGTGGGGAGAGTTTGTGCATCCATAAATTATACTATAGTCATGATCCAAACTTCCATCTGAACACAATGTATTTAACATTTCCTACTTCTCACTTATACTCTCTTGCAATAAAACTAATAACAAACATAGAAATAAAGAGTAAATATATGTACATGTATATACATATAGGTAGATAGTTTCTCAATTACTTTTTTCAATAGTTTAAAGACACTGAAGATTTTTAGCTCTTTTTCATTAAGCAGTATTTCAACTTGAAGATCAAACAGCAACTCATTTCACCAATTTCTTTGCTGCAGATTCTCTGCATTTAAATTAGCAGACTATCAGGAAAAACAAACAAACAAACAAACAGGATTCATTTTGGAGGTTTTATTGAAGCTATATGATCCCTTAACTACATTCTCACACAATGATTTTCATTTCCTACTTTATTTTTGCAGCAAGAATATTTCCTTCACTAGCTTTCAGAAAACCATTAATCCTTTTACTACCTCCTGAGCTTGTTTCACTAATGAGTTTGCACTGATTCTGTTACTTACGTTCCCTAGGGCACTAAAATCTTCTCGTCATTTCAAGATTGAACATAAAAAGTCCTGAGTTACCAAAGTTAGTTTTCAAGATTTGGATTTTCCCTTGTAATTCCGCCTCATTTTATTATTTTAAAAAAATTTTGTAATCACACTCTGTTTCTTTTAGGATGCCTGCCAATTTTAATCATCATGCTGATGATTTCCTCTTTTTTTGGCCCTGGTACTACATAGTAAATATGATCTATCAAATGGCAATCTATTTGCTTCCTGATGGGCCAAGTTATGTTTAGCTTCTGCCACCTCAATTCTGGTATCACTGCAGTTTCAGCTTTCTTCAGCTCTTTACATTATAACATCTTGCTTCTTATTAGATTTCAAGTACCAAAAACTGAAAGGTTGTGGAATAAAAGCAGAAAAGAAAACATACACATTTAGTTCAATCCTGGGGATCACTTTAACTGCTGTCAAATGCTTACAGGAAAGTCATTTTGACAGTTAATAAAGTATGTCCTACTGAATTATTCTTTAAAATCTGTTTGATTTTCCTTCTCATGAATGTATTTAAGAATCTATTTTAATAAATAAGAGTTGTTGAAAGATAAGCTGTACAAAAAAGGTTTAAGATGGTGTCAACATTATTAATTTGGTAAACTGCCACAAAATAACATAGTTATTGGATAAGAGTGAAACAAGCCAGTATTTGTTAAGAGTGGTTTATTTTCTGAGTAACATTATATCTACCTACACAATGAATTATCTTAGAAAGTGGGGGAGATTTTCTATGTGCTTCCAGAGAATGCCAACAGAAAAAAACAACTGCTTTGGTTAAGTTATAATGAAGTATGGAAAAAGTAAAATGCTTCTCCAAGTCTGAGAACAATGCTCTCAGTACCCAGCTCGTCTGGAGCTCTCAAATGCCATAGTTGCAGCATTAGAGTCCTCACAGATGTTCCTACTTTAACTCAGTTCAGTGTTCTTACTGCCAAAAGAAATACCAAAATACCTAACAGTGCTGTGCAGTAAGTAAAGTTCAAACAACTTTAGTAAGTACTTAGGTCCTAACAACTGAGTAGCCTTTAAAAATCACATGAATTGAAAGAAAAATATTTTATTATTCTTAAATAATCATGATTTATTATTAATGAGATGTGAGAACCTGTTGGGCACTGCACGATTTCTCAAATGTAGGAATTAGATTAGAACTTTCTACCCTCATTTCCTATTGTACACTGATTTTCTTGTGAACTTGCTTTCCACCAACAGCAGTGGCCAAAGTCCAGTTTCACAAAGATATGACATCACTGAAAGGAATGCAGTCCAGGTGAAGATGTTGAAACTGCAAACTATCTCAAGCTTGTTCACACAGTGTCAAGTTAATGTTGAAGTCCCCTATTCCTTCAAATGTTTAAAATATCTCATGACACCCCTCTGAGTTTGCTGCAGGGTCCCGAGGTACCTTGGCACACATTCTGGGAACAGTAGTTTAGCATCTTCTGGCTGACGTCCTAGTTACACTATTTTTTACCTTAGAGGCCTCAAACATAACCAGTGACTCTAACTGAAAAACCCTTAAATCAGACACTGTATCTATACCTTCAAGTTTTTCTTCAGAATACAATCTTAAACTCTGTGCTATCCAACTTTTATGAAAAGCCGAGGGCAGAAATACCGTCTCTTGGGATCAATGATCCTTAACACTATCAGAAACCTCCCAGAGGGGAAAGCAGGATCGATATCATAAAAGATAATAATCACTAGTATCTTGGGAAAAATTATTTTTCTCCAAATAACAAAAATAGGTATTAAAGCTTGATAAATATCATTGGTGCTATGAACCAAGAACTGGAAACATGAAAATATAACTGGGTATAAATATAGATATATGGCTGGGCAAGGTTTTTTTACAAGTAAATGGAAGTTTAAAAATCACAAAATCTTAATGTTTTTAATGCATGCCCTCCTTTAAAGTCATTTGAAATATTAACAAAATATAGTAATCAAGAATAAATCAATGCAAAACTTTTAATATACTTTCCTCCAAATAACTCTCACTATCCCTAATTAAGAATCAGTGCCATGCTGTTTACAATAGCTAGGACATGGAAGCAACCTAGATGTCCACTGGCAGACGAATGGATAAGAAAGTTGTGGTACATATACATAATGGAATATTCAGTTCAGTTCAGTTCAGTCGCTCAGTCGTGTCCGACTCTTTGTGACCCCATGGACTGCAGTATGCCAGGCCTCCCTGTCCAACACCAACTCCTCGAGTTGACTCAAACTCATGTGCACTGAGTCAGTGATGCCATCCAACCATCTCATCCTCTGTCGTCCCCTTCTCCTCGCACCTTCAGTCTTTCCCAGCATCAGGGTCTATTCCAGTGAGTCAGTTCTTCACATCAGGTGGCCAAAGTATTGGAGTTTCAGATTCAGCATCAGTCCTTCCAATGAATATTCAGGACTGATTTCCTTTAAGATGGACTGGTTGGATCTCCTTGCAGTCCAAGGGACTCTCAAGAGACTTCTCCAACATCAGTGTTCAAAAGCATCAATTCTTCAGCAATCAGCTTTCTTTATAGTCCAACTTTCACATCCATACACAACTACTGGAAAAACCACAGCTTCAACTAGACGAACCTTTGTCAGCAAAGTGATATCTCTGTTTTTAATATACTGTCTAGGTTGGTCATAACTTTTCTTCCAATGAGCAAGCGTCTTTTAATTTCATGGCTACAGTCATTATCTGCAGTGATTTTGGAGCCCCCCAAAATAAAGTCTGTCACTATTTCCATTGTTTCCCCATTTATCTGTCATGAAGTGATGTGACCAGATGCCATGATCTTAGTTTTCTGAATGTTGAGTTTTAAGCCAAATTTTTCACTCTCTTTCACTTTCATCAAGAGGCTCTTTAGTTCTTTCTTCACTTTCTGCCATAAGGGTGGTGTCATCTGTATATCTGAGCTTATTGCTATTTCTCTCAGCAATCTGGATTCCAGTTTGTGTTTCATCCAGTCCAGAATTTTTCATGATGTATTCTGCATATAAGTTAAATAAGCAGGGTGACAATACACAGTCTTGACATACTCCTTTCCCTATTTGGAATCAGTCTATTGTTCCATGTCCAGTTCTAACTGTTGCTTCTTGATCTGCATATAGATTTCTCACGAGGCAGGTCGGGTGGTCTGGTATTCCCATCTCTTGAAGACCTTTCCACAGTTCGTTGTGATCCACACAGTCAAAGGCTTTGTTATAATCAATAAAGCAGAAGTAGATGTTTTTCTGGCATTCTCTCACTTTTTCAATGACCCAACGTGTGTTGGCAATTTGATCTCTGGTTCCTCTGTCTTTTCTAAATCCAGCTTGAACATCTGGAAGTTCATGGTTCATGTACTTGTGAAGCCTGGCTTGGAAAATTTTGAGCATTGCTTTGTTAGCATGAGATGAGTGCAATTGTGTGGTAGTTTGAACATTCTCTGGCATTGCCTTTCTTTGGGACTTGAATTGAAAACTGACCTTTTCCAGTCCTGTGGCCACTGCTGACTTTTCCAAATTTGCTGGCATATTGAGTGCAGCACTTTCACAGCATCACCTTTTAGGATTTGAAATAGCTCAACTGGAATTCCACTACCTCCACTAGCTTTGTTCATAGTGATGCTTCCTAAGGCCCACTTGACTTTGCATTCAGGATGTCTGGCTCTAGGTGAGTGATCACACTGTCATGAATGGAATATTACTCAGCATTAAAAAGAACGCATCTGAGTCAGTTCTAAGGAGGTGGGTGAAACTGGAGCCCATTATACAGAGTGAAATAAGTCAGAAAGAAAAACACCAATATAATATATTAACACATATATAAGGAATTTAGAAAGATGGTAATGATGACCCTACATGCAAGACAGCAAAAGAGACACAGATGTAAAAAACAGACTTTTGGACTCTGTGGGAGAAGGCAAGGGTGGGATGATTTGAGAGAATAGCACTGAAACATGTATATTACCATATGTGAAACAGATCGTCAGTCCAAGTTCGATGTGTGCAATAGGGTACTTAAAGCTGGTGCACTGGAAAAACCCAGAGAGACAGGATGGGGAGGGAGGTGTGAGGGGGTTCAGGGTGGGGGTACACAGGCACACCCATGGCTGATTCATGTCAGAGTATGGCGAAAACCACCACAACACTGTAAAGTAAATAGCCTTCAATTAAATTAATTAAAAAAAAAAAGAATCAGTGCCACGAATTTGGTTTTTAAGTGTACTTTAGAGTTAAAACGTCAGCTTATATATAAGGATATTACAAGGAAAAGCTTAATAAAGTTCATCATCTTATGTCTTTTATGACTGTCAGTGGGTATATAATAAATACTTCAGAGTGAGTCTTCCTCATGAGGACACACTGGAGAAGTTTCTCTCTCTTTTTGGTATCGGAAAAGCCAAAAAACTGACTTTTGCCTTATCAAAAGTAGTAGTGCCTTGCACTACAGTGTGCAAGGGATCACTTTCCCTTCTTTGGCCACAAAGATGGTTAAAATACTCCCCACAATGCCACCCTGACAACCAAACATACCATTCCAAATCGCACTGATACTTAACGCAAAGAAGAAAACAAAAAACAAATAAACAACAAAAAGCTCCACTAAGGATGGTGCTGCTTCATTCATTCTCTTCATTGAACCAATGATTTGGCAGGATATATTTAAATAAAATTAGTATGCATGTGTATACAGGCACTGCATGTTAGAGTATTACATCAAAATAGTACTGATCAACACACAAAATGTAATTTCTAGTAGTGAAACACAGATGTCTAATGACATTATTTATGCTACCAGGTAAGAGAGGTATCAATAAGCTAACCTTTGCCATAAAAAGAAATCAAGCTGAATATTCACAGTTTCAACTCCAATGAGACTCAACTATAAACTTATTCTAGATTTAAACATTAAAATACTTGAAATATAAGTTGTTTTAGCTATTGATGGGAGCAAACACACAAAAAGTAAATAAAAATTAAAAATTTGGGCACCCTGATATGTATCTAGGTCTTCCTAGGTGGCGCTAGTAGTACAGAACCTGCCTGCCAGTGAAGGAGATATAAGAGGGTCAAATGTGGGTTGAATCCCTGGGTCGGGAAGATCCCCTGGAGAAAGAAATGGCAACCCACTCCAGTATTTTTGTCTGGAGAATCCTATGGACAGAGGAGCCTGGCAGGCTACAGTTCATGGTATCACAAGAGTCAGACACAACTGAAGTGACTGAGATGGATATATATTTAGGATGAAAAGGATTAAGTCTTTACATGAAAGGCTGCACTCAGTAAGTGGAGTAGGGCTATCCAATAGAAATATTCAGTAGGAGCCTATCTGATTTAAAATTTTTAGTAGCCACATTAAAAAAGTAAAAAGAAAAAAACACATGAAGTTATTTTAAGAGTACACCCAAAATATTATCATTTCAACATGCAATCAACATAGTACATATTACTGAGTTGCTTATATTCTTTTATTGGTACTCATCTTCAAAACCTGGAGTACAACTCAATTTGAATTTGCTATATGTTAAATGCTCAACAGCAACATGTAAGCTAGGAATTATCAACTTAACATCTTCGGGGCAATGAAACAGTAAGACAATGAAAAAGTTCATCCTGAGTGACTCAGCTGATCCTCAAATTATCCTTGATTTCATAAACACAGAGGTCTTATTTTCCCACTCAAAACTCAGTTTTACACTTATGTTCTATAGTTAAAAAGAGCATGAAGAAAATCTTTGGGTATAACTTTATGAAAGTTTTTAATATATCAAATAAAACAGAATTTTAAAATATACTCTAAAGCTAAAGAGAAAACATTCTGAAGCACGAAGTGATGAAAAGCTGAATGCTACTGAAACAGCACTTGTTCCAACTCACTTTTTCAGAGTGTTTTAAGATTTAAAAGTGTACGCTAAAACAGGCACAAGATGACTGAAAAGGTTTTCACTAAACAGAAAAACAAAAACAAAAGAGAAAGGTATCCAGAAAGGTTAAAAGGAACTGACATTTATGACATGGTATATAGATTTCTTTGTAAGATACATTTTAACCACCATAATAATAAATTATCTGTGCCTCACCTTAATGAAAGCTGCTCTCAGTGTCTGAGCTGCAGACAGATTTACTCGTTCTAGCTGCAACAAAAATTTTAAATCATTAATATCAGTTTTCTGGAAAAAATACATTCCTGATACTGCATTTTGCAATAATCACACTGATACACCCATCAATTAACAAACACAAATTGCTAACGATTCTGAATCAACATAATTCTTCAAACAGATGATCTAAAATTTTCATTAGAAAGGATGAAAAATTAAGATATGTGTATTAGTCCCTTATTTATTCCTTTGGGGCTTCCTAGGTGGCGCTAGTGGCAAAGAACATGTCTGCCAAAGCAGGAGACTGAAGAGATGCGGGTTTGATCCCTGAGTTGGGAGGATCTCCTGGAGGTAAGCCATGGCAACCCACTTCAGTATTCTTGTCTAGAGCATCCCATGGACAGAGGAGCCTGGTGGGCTAAAGTCCACAGGTCGCAAAGAGCTGGACACAACTGAGGCGACTTAGCACGCACCACCTTAAGACCGATTTAAGGTAAGCACAGAATACAAAATACTATACGTCCCTAGTAGAAATAAACATATTCACTTAAATTTTTGAAAATGGGAGGAGGATTCAAGATTAACTTTCAATGTTCTGTTAAAAAGAGATGGCAAATTATGTGTGCATGGACTATAAAATGACCAAAGAAAATATGTATTACTTAAGATTTTTTGTGTTTACTACTTTACTCTTTTATTTTTTTAATTGAAATACAGCTGATTGAGTGTTGTGCCAATCTCTGCTGTAGAGCAGAGTAACTCAGTTATACACACAATTCTGTTTTTAATATTCTTGTCCATTGCAGTTTATCCACTGTATATGTGGATTACAATACACCACTGTATATATGCACCACATCCTCCTTACCCATTCATCTGGTGACGGACACATAGGCTGTCTCCATGACTTGGACGCTGCGAATGGTGCTGCTCTAAACACAGGGGTGCATGTATCTTTTTGCATTGTAGTTGTGTTCAGGTGTATGCCAAGGAGTGGGATTGCTGGATCACATGGTAATTTTATTTTTAGTTTTTTGAAGAACCTCCACACTGTTTTCCATGGTGGCTGCACGAACTTACATTCACACCAGCAGTATAGGAGGGTTCCCTTTTCTCCACACCCTTTCTAGCATTTGTTATTTGTAGACACTTTAATGATGGCCATTCTGACTGGTGTTAAGTGGCAACTCACTGTAGTTTTGATTTGCATTTCTCTACTAATTAGTGATGTTGAACATCTTTTCATGTTGCCTATTGGCTGTCTTCTTTGGAGAACTGTCTATTAAGATCTTCTGCCAATTTTTCAATTGGGTTGTCTTTTCGTTGTTGAATTGTATAAGCTGTTTGTATATTTTGAAGATTAAGCCCCTGTCTGTAGCATCATTTGCAAATATTTTCTCCCTTTCTGTAGGTTGTCTTTTCATTTTTTTATGGTTTTCCTTTGCTGTGCAAAAGTTTGTAAGTTTGATTAGGTCTCATTTATTTTTGTTTTTTGTTTTTATTTCTAGTGCCTACTACCTAACTCTTTTAAAACTGCTTTTTCATCTCCTCAGTTAGGCATTAAACTTAGTCTTTTTTTTTAATTAATTAGCAAACAGTACTGATAAAAAAGGTTTGTTACTTAAATTGAAGACTGGGTCATCTGGATTTTACAGATGGTTTATATCTGTCTTTTTTTGAACCAAAATTTTAAAAATGGCTACCAAAAGTTCTGAATCGACAGTTCAACCCAAATGCTTTTAACTTTTATTATCAAATGTATAAGGATTATAATTCTGAAAGATAAACATCCTTATTAAACACTGTATAAGTTGCTTTTCATTGGGCTAAAGAAGGTATACAATTTCAAAAAAGTTACTAATTTCTTGAAAAATTAATTGCCAGGCTTAAAACAACTAGCTTCAGTTAAAATCAGATTTTGTTAGTCCCTTAGAATTAGGCCAGTTAACTCAATAAAACTCAATGTATGTATTTTTTTATTTGGGACAATATTAACCCTTCAAAATCAATGTAATCTTACAAAGATTTTTATGCAAATATAATATTTCTAAAAAAACTTATGGTTATAGATCACTTATGCAATAACTATTATTTTCAATTCTTTAAGGCAATGAAAACAGTTTTACACACACACATACAATCTAGTGACTCTCCAAACAGCTTAAATCAATTTATTTTCTAAATAAGACAGAAATGCCAAGAACCTTATCTCCCTATGAGTTACTTGCCTTAACAAAAAGAAAAGCATCAAACTGGCCAAGATTAACAATTTATCTCCAAAATAAACAATGGGCCATTCAATTTTGTATTTATTTAACTTGGCTTCTAGAAATCTTGTAAAATCTAACACCGCCCTGGTAAGTAAAAGGAAAGACACAAGGGGATCCAGGTAGGCAAAAACAGCAAGTAAGCAACTAAATAAGATAAGTATATTAATTACCTAATGAAGATATATCTCAAAAAAATTAAAATTTCCTTCTTCCACCAAATTCATTTAATTATAATGAATCGCAAAGATTTAGCAATATAGCTCTTCTGATCTCAAGTTCTTATTGTGCAAGGGAGGCAGAGGGAGACAGACAGAATAAATGTTTCCTCCCTGAGAGGAACCCATTTCCTTGTTCAAGTTCACACCACACTGACCTCTTTCGCCAAGCAAAGGTCTGAGTCAGATGAGCGCCTTTCAAGGATCAGCATTAACTCGCTCTGTACCGCCCTGACAGGTATATGAAAGGGTCAACGCAAGTAAGAGGGGCCGCCAGTCAGTGAGGAACTATATAATTAGCCAAGATAGACATCTACAGCTCTAGATTTCTAGATTAAGTTTACATATGTATATATGAGAAAGGAGAGAAAGGTCAGACTTAACATCCTGCATCAAGTCAGGGATCTGTGAAGCATCTGACAAGAACTCTGCTGGGAGTCCTTTGGGATACATTACTTACCCACACATCTTACAATAACCCCACCAGGATTTATTACTCGTAAGATACTCACAATGCCCAGGCAATACCGGGCATACAGGCACCTACATACATTCAAAAAATACTTCAAATGAAACTTAACCTTTCATCCACAAATTTACCTAAATTGGTTTTGAATCTATTTATAATTTCAGCCTCTAATACTCAGGTAGCAAGGTATGTTTACACCTTCCCTATCATAAAGTGCTTCTATTTCAGGCCTCTCACATATGATAGATGATTTCATAATAAAATCATGTTTACCTTACCTGTACCTTTCATTACAGTATCAGGTTCCAGTAATATTCCAGTAACAGCTACCACTTTACTAAGCACATACTATGGACTTTATTACGTATTTTTATAGAGTATGTCTAACTAACCCTCATAATAAATCTGTAACAATCTATCATCATCTCCATTTTATAGAGGAATAAATTCAGTTTGCAAAAATTTTCCCAACATAAAAGAGCTAAAAAGTACAGAAACAGGCTTCATACCAGATCTGTCTGGCTCTAAAACCAACACACAAGCCACTTAGCTCCCTGTCCTCACCCACCCTGTACTCATCCTCTCCAGGCCGGCTTCTGTCCCATCACTGAATCTCTTCAACTGCTTAAGAACCAACAATGTACTGAATTTCTACCATGTGAGAGTAGTCAGTGGGAGAGATACAAAGAAACAGACTATATTCCTGGAACCCCAGAAGATTAAGTAAGTAGGTACACAGAAGCTGATGGGATCACTGTTAGCTGAAGTAAAAAGTATCAAGATGAAATCTAAACTGGTCCTTAAAGAATGTGACCTCCTAGAATCCTCCTCCTTAGTGTTTCTTCAGGGTTGCTAACATCCTGCGGATATAATGAAGTTATGTCAGTTTGGAACAGATAATAATACCCACTTTGTTTCTAATACTTTTACTACTGGGTGCAGTATTTTTCAGCTTTTGGGATAAGGGTCTTTGACTGGAGTATGTTTAAAGAGCCAGTGCAATCATCTTTCAGCGGTGCCTGACAGTGCACATACCATATTTTAAAACCAAAGAAGAAAGAAAGGGATATATGATGACATTTTTGTATTAACAGATACTGGGATATGGAGAGGCACTCCTAGATCTCTGCCATGTTGGATTTCCATGTCGCCAGTAAAAAAAGTTAAGAGAGAGGAAATCAGAGTAAGAGAAAAGAGCACATAACACCTCTCCTCACTCAGAGACGGAAGTGCAACTGGAGGGAAACTACAGGCTGGGTGAGCTTAACATTAAGGTCTCACCTCAACCTCACATTTTGTCTCCTCTCAGTTGTGTGAGCTCCTCCTGCAACTTATTCTTCACAGCTTTTGCGACCACTTACTGTTAATTAACTGCAAACTTTTCAAATTTAACTTTTTGGATCATTTATAAACATATTTTAAAAGCTTATATAATTTTGAATTCATAGAGAGCTTTTATTATATCACTCTCTCTAAAATAACAGTTCATTCCTATACTTTATTTTCTAGTATCAAGCCAATTTCTTTTTTTAAAAAAAAATTTCAAAAAAATTTTTGGTCATGCTATGCAGCGTGCAGGATTTTAGTTCCCTGACTAGAGTCTGAACCCCTATCCCCTGCAGTAGTGGCTTGTAGTCTTAATCACTGGACTGCCAGGGAAGGCCCTCAAGCCAGTTTCTTAAACCCGAAATTTTTAAAAAATATATCCACTTAACACTTTAGTTGCTCAAGTTTTAAACAGTCTTACAAAATCTTTTAAGTATTTTTTTTAGGTCAAAATAATTAAGTAGTTGGTTCAAAACTGTCTATAAAACCTGCTTCCTCAGAAAAAAAACAGGCCTATTTCCCCCATGTTGATACCTTCTTCCTTTTACCTACCCTCCTCCCAATGCCATCAAGATTATTGATCATATTATTTAAAAGAAAGTTAAACTGAGCCAAGAATATAAACTCCACATACATCTCTTGTGATTTAAATGATAAAGGATGAGTTAAGTTTAAAAAAAAAGCCAGAACAAAAACAGAAGTAGACAGAATCAAGAGGCCACCCATTAAATTTTATGAGTTTACAAAGGCAAAGTGCAATCATCTGTTCTGTACATAGTAAGTCCAATAAGTGGCTCTAAAAGAATCAGTTTCTGGGGTTGCTAAGTTGTCTAGCAAAAAAATGAGCAGAGCCATCTAACTACTATAAGAATATTCCACTGAAACACTGCCTAAAAATGTGCACACTCTCAGGTATGATCACAATTTTACATAAAATTATGTGGAAGACTTCTTAATAATAAGATCTAATACTTACACATGTCTGGTATTGTTCTAAGCACTAAATCAATTCGCTTACTTCCCAGAGTTGTGAGAATTAAATAAAATATTGTTTACCCTCATTATGCAAAATAGAAAACTAAGACAAGATTATATAGCATAGTAAATGACAGAAAAGTAAATCAAATCCAAAATATTAACTATGATCACTTCTGAATAGTGGGATTTATAAGTGAAGCCCACGCCTTCACTGTGGAGAAGTGTAAATATTTACTTAAAATTTGAGGTTTGATTTTTTTAATAGGAAAAATATTTGTACTTGCCTTAAAAAGTTTTCTTTCAAGTCACCGGAAAAGAACATACATGATATGTCTTTTCCTGAAATGAAGAACAGAACCATACATCCTTCCTTCTCCATATACAAAGAATCAGCAAAAAAGAATACAGTACATGAGAAGCTGATCTATATAAGACTTGGCATGAGGTTTCTATAAACTCATTATTCCATAATGCAACCAGGAGACCTATTTCACAGTACATTTACAACACATGCAATATACTTGGACTCTGAACTGTGCAGCAGCTGACTAAACAAGAAGCTTACTTTCGGCATAGCTTCATTAAGTTTAGCAAGCATCTTGCTCCCAGAATGTCATAAATAACTTTCTCCTGTGAGCTGGAATAACAGTACTAAAATTTCCCCAGGTGTAAGGAAATCCTACTATCTAAAAATCTGTTCTGCAAAATGGCTTCTAAGCTACCACTGTTACTATTATGAATGTAATAATAAGGTGAGCATGCATAAGTTTTATAACTCTTCCCTACAGAGTGGACAAAATTTAATGAATCATTTACCTTCAGAGTAAAACTTTATCCCATTGTGGTGCTGCTTTTTGTAAAACTGACATCCATTTTATCTTTAAATATGCAAAGCAGAGAAAAGCAGAGCCAAACTAGATTCTAATTTCCCCATTACTAGATTTATAGAAAAATCCATGTTTGAACTATAGTTAAATAAAGGTATCTTATTTAAGATGTTACAATAATACATTGGATTGCCAGAGAACAATGCTTGTATTTTATTACAAAAAGAAAAACAAACTTGATACCATGATGTTAGATCAGTAAATTCAATTTGAGAAATTAGACCCTGACAACCTGACGTAGTATCTCTCAGTCTGACACAACCAGCCACTTCATTTTCAAATTTCACTTCAAACAACAACTATCAATCATCTGGCAACATGTTCTAATCTTGGGTCCATTATACCCCACATGTTGTTCAAGTTTCAGATTTCTGAAGAGATTTGCTGGTTCACTTGTAGCCATTTCTTTTTCTTTCAAGGTAATTCTTCTTACATATGAATAAAGTAGAAAAAGTATTACCGGTATTAACCTCAAGAGCTCACATGAATCCCACATCCTATACAACTGTTTTCCAAAGTCAAGCAGCAGGGCTCGCTCCGGCAGCATATACACCAAAGTCAAGCAACACATAAAATCATTTCACCATGTGGAGGGAAAGGTCACTCAAATTTTTAGAAAAAAAGCTTTTCTCATTCCTCTTTCATTAACTAGAGGATTAAACTGAAGTTCTGCAATGCAAACTGACCTTCCTTAAAGACTCAAGATACCAGATAAATATAGAAAGTGCCCCCAGACAACTTGATCCAGTAGCCTACAGAGTTAGCTACATAAACACGAGAAGAGGGAGCATCTCTGGATGGAACTGTCATGATGGCTCTTAAAGAACCTGAGAAGTTTAAACACTAAATGTCAAGACAGGTTACTCATCTATCCTTCAGTGACTCTCTACCTCATACCTGGTACAAGCATAACTGAACAGTTAATAACTGATTTGCTTAAACATCTGTGTTCCCTGCAACTCTTGACAAGAAGTAGGCTGACACTTTCTTCCCTGTATCTCCAGACCCTTGCAGCGGACTCAACAAACAAATAGCTGGTAGTTAGTAAATATTTACTGAACAGCACTGAAGCACTGCTTCCAACAATAACTATAGTCTTGCAATGCCTGGGTAAGGTGTTAGAACAAAATGGCAAAATTAATGACTGGAGTGTTGGCTACAGCTACCAGAGATGGGTATAGTCAGTCCTAGAAGAATACCTCCAGTGCTATCATGGTAGCAGGATAATCGTGATAGGTTTTCCAAGATGCCTCCTGCTTCCTCTTCAGTAAACTTCTAAATTTCCTAACTGCCCAACTACGTGTGGTAATAAATCTATATTCTTGCCAATGAGATGTAAATGAAAGTCTCAAGTACAACTTTCAGAAAGGTTACTTTAAGGAAGCTTTATCAACTGGAAATAAATCCCCACTCCCTGCTTCGTTTTTTCACCCCTTTCAAACAACTTAGGACAAAGCAACAGACATCCCACATGCTGACGTGACCTTGACAATGGAAGGCAAGCACTAGGATGATGAAACAGAAGACAGGAACCTCAGTTTTTGATGATACTGACTCATAATACTATTAGTTCTGGACCACTTACCTCCAGAATTTTTTATGTAAAGAAACAAACTTTAAAGCAAAATAATCTCACATATCAGGACCTCAGTTCACCATTAAAAGGAGGGGAGAAATTATCTCTTTCAGAATTTCCAGTTCTAAAAACTCTACATAGCTTAGCCTATTAAATATCAACTTAAAAAAAAAAAAAAAAAAAAACCCGAAATGTACCAGTATTATTAAATCCTAGAAAATTCCTCAAATAAAAAAGCAATTATATCTTCTCTAGATACAAAGCAATGGCATCTTCCATTTATCAGTAAAATTATGTTTTGTCACTACTCACTCTAACTTTAACTCAGGGATTCCCTCATAGTTCAGTTGGTAAAGAATACGCCTGTGATGCAGGAGACCCCAGTTCCATTCCTGGGTTGGGAAGATCCGCTGGAGAAGGGATACACTACCCACTCCAGTATTCTTGGGCTTCCCTTGTGGCTTAGTTGGTAAAGAATCCGCCTGCAATGCTGGAGACCTGGGTTCAATCCCTGGGTTGGGAAGATCCCCTGGAGAAGGGAAGGGCTACCCCCCCAGTATTCTGGCCTGGGGAATTCCATGGCCTGTGCAGTCCACACAGTCGCAGAGTCGGACACGACTGAGCGACTTTCACTTTCACTGTAACTCATTAGGATATTTTAAGGCCTGCTCTTCTGGCTACCTAAAAGGTGCTAATCCCCAACTCTTCAACACACTAACCCGTATTTACCTCTTTCAGATGTTAGCATATATGTCTCTTATTCCAGTGAGGCCTGTCCTGGCCCCTAAAATAGGTCTCACCTGCTACTTTACTTAACACATTTTGTTTCTACACTTCATAGCACTCATCACACTTCTTCATTTATAAAATTACTTGTATTCTTCTGTCCAATGTCTCTCTCTTCTACTATAGTGAAACCTCCAGAGGAAGAGCAAAAGCTCAGGGCTTTTCCCTCACTGTTTTATGTCCAGCCCTGGAACAATGCTTAATACATAGATGGAGTCCATTTATATAAGTACTTGTTATATGAGGGAACAAACAAATGAATAAATGAAGCAGAAATAAAGAAATTCCACAGGTCATATGAAGAAATGTTTATTCACTTACCTCATTAAACACAGGATACATGACTGCATAGAGGGGCATAGAAACCATAGAAGTGGTCTCAGCTTCATTCTTCATCTCTTCCATTGTCATCCTCATTCAAAAACCAACTACAGCAGAAAAAGCAGTGCTAAAATGCAGAGGAATCTTCATTCACTGCAGTCTTTCTTCTCTTCTTTGTGATAAAATAAAGCACAAAACATATACTGACCTGGTTAAAGGGCAAGAAAGAACAGATATTTACTATATTAGAATTAAGAATAAAAACTTCAAATGTTTAACACTTTCATTAAAATTTTTTGCTAATCCTTCACTGATTTTGTCACCTAAAAAATAACAAAAACATAGCAACCATTTAAGGCAAATTTTTAAATTGGGAAAATTCCACCAAATGTGATCTATTTGGGGGGAAAAATTTGATCTAATTTCTTAATTAAATAATTTATTTAATATTATTTAATTTTGCCAGGGCCATTTTTTGAATCTTTGCCCAAAGTTAACACAGAAACTCGGAAGAAAAATTCATGGGTACTGGAAGTTTGGAAATAAAATATTGAGAATTCAACAATATAAGAGAGAAATTTTGCCTTGAGGAGTTGAGGAAATGTGTTGCTTTTTAAAAGAAAGCAACTATATTTAATTCCTTTGCTAGGTTGAAAACTGAGCCTAATTATAAAGTGAAAGAGTAATAGTAGTTAACATATTTATATTTTAAGTGATACATAATATATGTAAGTTCAACAAGAAAAGCTATCAATTTTGAATAATTTGTACCTTTTATAAAGCATTTTCAGATTATAAAATATTTTTCACATGCATTCAGTCCTCCCAATAACTTACCTTATAGTAACTGTCATTATAATTTTACAGATGAAAAAGCAGGTTCAAATGGTAAATAACTTGCCTAAGATTGCACATGCAGAGGTCTATGAATTCAGATCTGACACTCCCGAATCAAGAAACAGAGTATCAAGGGAAAACCAAGAACCTCATCTACCCAAGAAAGTACCCAAGACGTTATTCATTTACTGAATAAATATATGTTAACCACCTACTACATGCAAGCGCAGTGAGGAATGAAAAAGATCCCCCTAACCTTTGGTTAGGTTCTAATTGTTAAAAAATTACCTGATGCAGACTGTGGAAGACCTAAGCAGTTTGAAAGCTACAAAAGCTAGTGCTCATAGCTTCAAACAAACCCTTAACGACCTGTCCCATCTGAGAACCGCTTACTATTCCTCCATATTCCTACCAGTGAAGTGGAATTCGACACCGACTGACACCAACTGAAAGTTTTAGTCTTGTTTCTGGTAGTTCTAAACATGGAAATTTTTTCCTGTTTCAGAGCTTACATCTGCTTCCTGAATTCACAGAATAAAATAATTAAATAAATAATAAATAAAAGGAAGAAAAGGCCAATCCCTAAATTTTATCCTATAAGACAAGAGAAAACCATTATCTGATGAGTCAACTGGTACTTAAATAGACTTCTTTGGTCATGCAGCTTAAGGACAGAATGGAGGAATGAAGCTGAAGGCAGGAAAAGTCTTAAGAAACCTAATGCATCCAGATCAATAGAACCTGAATAATAAAAAGAGCAAGTAAATATCTGCTGTTACTCTCTGACTACTTAATAAACCATTTGATAATCTGCCTTTCCATGTAAAATTAACTGTGAATACCTTTTCATAATAAACTTGGAACAAAAAAGAAGGGCTGAAATGCTGTGATACTAATCAAAGTGAAAATGATGGATACCAAATGTGAACTATTGATAGTAAATGAAAGGCATCAGTATCTATGAAAAAAGAAAGTGAAAGATAGCAGGACAGGGTCAACAACAGAACTTGAAGAACTATTTTACAGAATGACAGGGAAACAAATCTTTCATTTATTTAAGAAATATTTCTTTTAAAAAAAGAAAAAAATTTATTGACTATGTATACAATATTGGGTCTAGTACTAACACAGAACAGTGAACAAGACAAGACCTCAGAGAGCTTATACTATGGAAGGAAAGATGAACAGCTGTGAAAACCACACAAGATGTTATGCTTTTATGGGAGAACTAGATAAGAGGACCAGCATCAGGTATTTCCAAGAGAAGAAGGTCAAAAGTTTCAAATGCTTCTGAATATGGACAATAACCTAAAAAAAAATGTTTAATTTCATTTCTTGATGAGGTCAAGTACAACACTCAGAGTAGTGTCACCTGTACACAGAGGGCGCTACCAGCAGAGGCTGAGCTGGTGAGCCGGCAACTCAGAATCAGAGTTTTAAAGGAGCTCAGTCAGAAGGAGGGACCAACTAAAGGCCTAAGATACTGAGCACGCTCAGTGGGGTCACTTCTGTCTTTTACTCTTGGGAAAACATGCCTATCCCTGCATATACAAAGGCAGACACAGTTGAACGGATTAGTAAGGTGGTTAGAGTCACTTTCTGAATTTCTGCTGATATCTCCCTATCTACCCCACTAAACTTACTCAAACACTTAACTTTTACCTTTTCAAATACTGGCATTGATTTTTTAAAAAAACATTTTGTCTAATAAGTACCGTATCATGTTGGAAATTTTCTCTTAAGAAATTATTTAAATTAACTGTCTCTCTGTATAACTGTCTCTTTCTCTAATTTACTTATATGTATATAAATATATACATAGTTTTTCTTGCCTCTAAAACTAACTTTACTATCAGCTACTATTTGTCATCAAAAAGACAGTATTATAGCAACATTATGGGCTACACAGGTGGCTGGTTACTCAACACTTAACCACTCTTTCAAAACATTGTTCCCATGGGAAAATGTTCCAAAGAACCAATTTATATCTGAACTTTTCAGAACCGACAATCACAAACAGTTTCACTAGTGCTGATACGTGAATAAAAATCAACAATTCCAATAAGGCTTTTTAAATATTAAACTGTTCTGCCAATTTTAACATCAAGTTAAAATTCTGTTGTCAATCCTTCTACAAGTTTCTTCATTTGAATAGTTCAATAAACAACGTGCAACTCTATGCCACTTTAATGCCAAATTTAGTCTTAAGAGTTTCTGCCACACACAACACAACCAACCAAAGGAGTCTGTTCATTTAAAGAACCACACGGGTGTATCTCAAGGCTCAGAACCAGCATTCCCTGAAACAGCCTCACTTTCCTCCTCTGGGGCACAACACGGCCAAGGCTATTTACTCTCAAATAAAATGTGCGAACAAATGGGAGTTCTTGGAATTGATGCATACAATCCTTGGGAAAAACAGAAGCTTCCTAAGTAAAGGAATTCTAGACTGAAAAATATTTGTAGGCAGGTTGTCTTGCTTTTCTCTATAGTCAAATCTAATACTAGCCCCCTTACATGATCCCAAATTCTTATAATTCCTTTCACTTCCCTCCCTAAAGGAGGAAAGTTTTATTTATTTTTGTTGGCTCTACAAACTGTCCATAATATTTAGCTTAAAAAAGTTTATTAATTCCAGCAGTAAACAGAATCCATGAGTTCATGCTATAATTTATAAGTGTATTTCTTTTTCCCAATAGTGACATTACCAGTCAGCATTAGCAGGAACACAGTAGACCTAACTTAATAAACGTTTGCTGAAAACATAAATTAATGAGACAAGAGATGGGCAATTTATAAGTTGAATCAGTCTTGCTAACACTTTTCAAATATTAAGTCTAGCAAAACAAAAACAAACACAAATCTAAATAATTCTATTAACAAAGTCTGGACCCAGTTGCATTTACCAGTTATCATCTCTTTTGGCTATCCCAAGCTCTTCCTACTGTAGTAAGCTGAGAGAATATAAGCATCAGACTACTGCAAATAAAATCAGAATTCCAAAAGAAATTACATGAAAGCCAAAGGAAACCAAAGGAAACTAAAACAGAGATTATTAATTCTAATGTCTTAATTTTATTAAGGCTACAGCTGGCGTACAATTTAATAGTTCACAAAATTCTCAAAGTGGAAAGCATCCCAACATTGGTTAACCTTGCTTTACACATAACCAAGATCCAAAAAGTCCCCCAGCTTTCAGTAGAAAGCAAAGCTTTATGGGAAAGAGTGGAAGAGTGCTGCAGTTTCCAAATGCCGGACAACCTACACCATCACAGTCACTTCAGGGCTTACTAAAAACACAAGTTCTCAAGGTTACTCATAATCTCCAAGAAAGGGCTAAGAGAGCTGTATTCTCAACAGCCAGCCCAGATGATTCTTGTGAACAGGACAGGTTGGATATCACCGGTATGGAAAGAACAGTGTCTAGAGTCAGAAGAAAGAAAAAAAATAATAAACTGCTGAGGACAGTCTCCAAGACAGAGGTAAAGTTAAGTTTGACTCAGTACCTGAGACAAGGGCTTTTGGTCCTCCTGACTTGGCAGAAGTTTCACTTGATCACTGGCCTTGTTTCCTTATCAGAAAGTGTACAGGAGGCAAAAACTATATCATCTTAAAGGCCATGGAACTTTAAAAATCAAAGACAGTAAAACTTTATTCCTGGTGTCTACCAAGGGTTCCAAAGGAATCTCATGAGAAATTAAAAAAAAAACTCACGAGATCACAGAAAATATTTACAAATTCTGATAAAGGAGATCTTCTTGAATGATTGACTCAGGGTTTCAAATAACTAACACCACTTTGCTTTCTCTCAAGCACCCAGCATCACAAATCATATCCATAAACTGAATTTATTTCAAAGTAGGAATAGATTAGTCTGGCCAAGTCACATAGCTGGAAAGGTGAGTATTTGATATCACAACCTACCTTTCAGGACCTTCTCAGGTCAAACTGTTGTAGCCACTTCCAAACAAGAGACAAAGGTTTAGCAGAAGATGCTAGGAAAAAGGCAAGCAGAGGAAGAGGGTAAGCAAGAGATCCTACTCAGACCAAAATGAATTTGGTAAAGAATCCACCTGCTACGCAGGAGACATGGGTTCGATCCCTGGATCAGGAAGATTCTCTAGAGGAGGAAATGGCAACCTACTCTAGTATTCTTGCCTGGAGAATTCCATGTCAGAGGAGCCTGACAGGCTACAGTTCACGGGGTCGCAAAGAGTCAGACACAACTGAGGCAACTTTTCAAGGTTCTAAGAAAGGCTTAACACTTCACCTAAAGGTGAATAGGAATAGGGCTGTTTGAATTACACAGTGGTTTACCCCTTATTTTAACCAGTTTCACTTACCTAAGGTCGACCAAGGTCCAAAATATTAAATGGAACATTTCAGGAATAAACAATTCATAAATTTTTAACTGTTCGCCATTCTGAGCAGCATAATTTAATCTCACGCCCTCCAGTCTGAGACCCCCCAATCATAGATATCATCTGCTCCTAACATGCCACTACTCACATCATCATGGCCTGATGATCCTCCTTCAGATGTATCATCAGGTCAATAGTAAAAAAACAGAAGGTCAATAGTATCCCAGCACTAAGTCACAATGCCTGTCATTCACCTCGCTTAGTCTTATCACTCAGACGTTTTATCACCTAGCATCACTCACAGGAAGGTAAGTACAGTACACTAAGGTATTTTGAGAGACCACATTTGCATAACTTTATTACACTGAATTATTGTAATTGCTCTATTTTATTATGATGCCAATCTCTTGCTATTTATAAATTAAACTATCATAGATATGGATGCATAGGAAAAAAATAATAGTAATACAGACAGCTTGGTACTATCTGAGGTTTCCAACATCCATTAGCAGTCTTCAAACCTACAGATATGGGGGGGGCGGGGAAGGTGTGAGGGGGCTACTGTACTTAATTAACATTATTAGCACTGTCATTAGAGTGGTGAGTAACAAGCACAGTGACTCTAGAACCAGACTTGCTCTGATTCAATAAACTTTTCATTCATCCAATAAATGTACTGGGTAATAACTACCATTTACCAGCCCTTTCACTCACAGGAGCCCTCTCTCTCCATAATTTGAGAACCACTGCACTAGGCATAATCACTACACAAACATTATGAACAGAGGTAAGTGGTCCGAATAGCAAAGGTAAGGGCTGGCAAAAATTATCCAGACCCAGATTTTTTCCATAATTCAGACAGTTTCAGATCTCAATCTCTCACCAGTAAATTTATCTGTACTGTTGTCACATACTCATGCATTTAAGAAACCTAAACATTAAGACTATAAAATTTTAAAGCGAAAATAGCCACTAGTACATATTCCTCTATACTATCAAGTCCAATCTACAAACCTCACAATTTAGAAATAAAAGTCTCCAGAAATTCATATTAAGAAACTAAACAGTGACTTATTATAAGTATATATTCTATAGAGCTACTATAACCTATTGTATGGGACATGTCTGCCATGTCCAAACTGCCATGTCTTCTGTCTGCCAAAGTGATCTACTTCTAGGATCACCTGCCCTGCTCTCTGCGTCCTCCACGGATCACTCAGCTGAGAGTCAAGACCCCCAGACTCCACGCAGAATGCTTAGAGACGAACGCCAATGGGAATGTGGCTCTGATTCAAGGTCGCCCTAGGGTAGAGGGCAGCACAAGTCTGTGGATCTTCCATTTTTTGATACCAAGACCTCTGACTCAGGTACTTTAAAAGTTAACTGCATCAAAAAAAGCTAACTGCATCATGTCAGTGTAAGAATATTTGGGGGGAGTAGTTTCTAAATACAGAAATCATAAACGGACAAGTAACTAACATTTTCTACATACGGATGGATAGCACAGAGTAGAAGGTAAGTGTTCAGATTTGAAACAGGTTTAAGTTTGAATGGGTGATATCACTTAATCTCTTTTTAAAACTCAATGAGAAATTTACTGGCAATACTGACTGAGGTACTCACATCACAGCGTTATTAAGAGTACAAAATGCATGTACTTATTGCAGTATCTGACATACAATAAACATTCATATTATTAGTTACTGATATTTCATCAAGATTCTAAGAATCTGACACAGCATCAGGACTGGAATGAGTGTGAGGCAAACCAGATGGCTAGAGCACAAAATTAAGCTCTTGCTTCTAGGACAGAGAGCGAGTGCCTCCTGAATTCTGTACACTAAACTCTTTGCTTGCCTCACCCTCATTCTGCCCCTGCACAGTACAAGGATGGGCCAATACTGATAACCACAATGTCAAAAAGGACACTTAAAATAGCCTTTTAAAACCTTTTCTTCCCCACTTGCCAAAATGAAGGCATATATAAATTACCTGGGCCACCCCAAAAAAGTTACAGGTGTCATCCAAAGCAAATTACACAGTTTAGGAATTCTTAAAACATGTGATCATCAAATGCATTTTAAAATTATTTGCTAAGTCTTTGTTAAAATTCTTTGCTAAGTCTTTGTTAAAATTCTTATTCTCTTAATGTATGTAGATCAATTTAATAAAGAAAGTTGTGGCCCAGAAGCAGGCTTTGTAGAAGAGTGAAATCAAGATGTGGTCAAAGAGCTTCCCAAAAAATCCGTAAGAGGGGATAATCTATACAGGAAAACCAAAAGAGAATAGAATCAAAAGGCTTGCTACCTCTGATGGGAAAGGGGAACAACAAAAATAGCAACAACTGCTATTTGAGCTTCTAAGATATTTCTGCACAAGTTCAGGGGAAAAGACACATCTCTTTGGCAGTGACAATACTCTATTTCCCCCCCATTCGAATGCCTAAAGTTTCGTTCAATTCTGGTCTGAACAAAATTTAAATGAAAACATTTGTTGGAAGGCAAGAAACAAATTTGTTCCCTTGAATGTGTTCATCTTTTGCCCACAAAGTTCTTAATCTAGTGGTTCATGAATTAAATAATGCCTAATTCCCTAATTTAGTGTTTGAGGCACATCTCTGTATTCTCTTTATCATTAGTATTTGTGAGTTTTAATTTCTCTAATACAACTCTAAAGCCCTCCTTTAAAACCCCTTAGAAATTCAACTTAAGCTCTCATGGGCTCCCTGGTGGATCAGATGGTAAAGTATCTGCCTGCAGTGTGGTAGCACTGGGTTCTGTCCCTGGGTCGGGAAGATCCCCTGGAGAAGGGAACGGCTACCCACTCCAGTATTCTTGCCTGGAGAATTCCATGGACAGAGGAGCCTGGAGGGCTAAGTCGCAAAGAATCACACACGACTGAGCAACTAACACACACACACACATCACATGGGTCAGGCTCACCTGCTCTGTATCACTTATGGTCTTACATTTTCCTAATAACTCCTTATTGCCCAAGGTTCGCTACAGTATGCAATGTGTGTTATCTTTATCAAATTTCTTTGCACCACAACACTGCCACAAGGCCCTTAAATGCTGATAAAATTATTAGCCCCAGATATTAGATTTGTACAAATGTAATTGCAGTTTTGCACTGTTTAAATTTGCTGTTTGATATTGCAATATATTCTTAACAAATGTGGTTATGCTATACATCATTTTAATGTGCATTTCCCACTTTATGTTTTTTTGCTAATGATTCATTACTTGCTGTTTATTTTATATTTATTCTGGACTATGGAAATGATGTTAGACAAAATGCAAATTCGAGCAATTTTCTTATCTGAATTCAAAATGGGTCATAAGGCAGCGATGACAACTCACAACATCAACAACGCATTTGGTCCAGGAACTGCTAACAACACAGTGCAGTGGTGGTTCAAGAAGTTCTGCAAAGCAGGTAAGAGCCTTGAAGATGAGGAGCACAGTGGCCAGCCATCGGAAGGTGACAACAACCAACTGAGAGCAATCATTGACGCTGATCCTCTTACAATTACAGGAGAAGTTGCTGAAGAACTCAACATCTCAACCATTCTACAGTCGTTTGGTATTAGAAGCAAATTGGAAGGTGAAAAAGCTAGTTAAGTGGGTGCCTCATGAGCTGACCGCAAACCAAAAAAAATCATTACTTTGAAGTATATCCTTCTCTTATTCTATGCAACAACAACAATTTCTCGATTGGATTTTTACGTGAGACGAAAAGTGGATTTTATATGACGACTGGTGGTGATGACAAGTTTAGTGCTGGACTGAGAAGATGCTCCGAAACACACCCCAAAGCCAAACTTGCACTGAAGTCCTGGTTACTGTTTGGTGGTGTCTGATCCACTAAGACATTCTGAATGCCAGTGAAACCGTTACATCTGGTTTAAGTATGCTCAGCAAACTGATGAGATGCACTGAAAACCACACTGCCTGCAGCCAGCACTGGTCTACAGGGCCTAATTCTTATCCAGGACAACGTCTGACCGCACGCTGCACAACTAACACTTCAAAAGTTGAATGAATTGGGCCTTACCTCATTCGCCAAGTTCACCTGACCTCTCATCAACCGACTACCACTTCTTCAAGCATCTCACCAACTTTTTGCAGAGAAAATGCTGCCATAACCAACAGGATGCAGAAAATGCTTTCCAAGAGTTTGTCGAATCCCAAAGCATGGATTTTACAGGAATAAACAAACTTATTTCTCATTGGCAAAAATGTGTTGATTGTAATGGCTCCTATTTTGATTAAAAAAGATGTATTTTAGCCGAGTTATAATGATTTAAAACTCACAGATGAAACTGCAATTACTTTTGCACCAACCTAATAAATGGACTCTGACTCATTTGTTTAACAGTAAGTGAGAATAAGGACACGATTCTATCACGATAATGACATTTAACTTCACCTTTAGCTCCAAGTGATCTCAAATAAAAATGCTATTAGTCACAAGAAGAAACGAAGGAGACAGAATGGTATCGGTTTGTATCGTATATACAATTCCTCCCATGACCTTCACTTACAAAACTGTAATTCATTTTTCAAGGAAGAACACCAAAATTAAGGGAGGACCTCAGAAACCTCTCAAGTTTTGACAATACTGTCAGAATGCCAATTTTATTACGGATAAAGGCATCTGCAAGTGTCTACTCCTGAATAAAAGGCCACAGCATTATTCGAAATCCTTTGGAATTAAATTAGACAGCCTTGTAACAATGTGAACTGGTATAGGGAGCAGCTGCACTCTGGAGGCTAGGTAAGACTCATTTACCATTCCCAAAGGCCTTTGGTTCCAGCAACATAATGAAGCCTAAGAAGGCAGCAAGGGTTCAACACCTGCCTGGACTCCAAACTCCACTAGATTTCCAGTTCATCCTGAAGACATGATGGCTGAGTAAGGCAGAAAGGCGTATTTCAGTGCCAGGAACCAGAAGGTAACTCAGAGAAACTATCATTTTTCCCCTTTCCTATTGGTTCTGAGGCGAAATTATCAAATGAATCGACGCATGGTCAAGTACTTAATATATCAGAAAGACCAAATGTCTTTCTACTATCCACTAAATTATAAACATGTAGGGAAGTTTGATTCCTTTCTCTATTTCCTAGTACCTAGCTTGGTACTCCACACAGTCAGTCTAAATCAGCAGCAGTGTTGGAGATGCGATGATGAAAAGCTAGATACAGTCGATGCCCTTGAGGGTGTGCAGTCTTGTAGGCAAGAGAGACAATAAAGAAATGCATGTCAAGCTGCCACTTGACATAACTCCAGGGAGCACACCTGTGTCACACGATACATATACTTGCCCGACATAAATTCAACGGGCACGTTTAACATTTTTCATTTTTGAAGAGAACAAAAAGAAAAATAACTATTGAAATACTGGGTGACTATAAGTCCATTCTACAAATATAAGCCCCTGAATGAAAGCGATAAAGACATGGATCTGCTACCTACTACTGGACTGAGGGCCACAGCTGTCCCCCAAATGAGAGGCTCATCACACTGTGATTCTCGTAGTATAATGTACATATTTCCTTTCCAGAAAGATCTCTGAATAGCAAGTCAAATACTTGACCCAGCACTCAAAGGAAAAGTAATTCTATTCCAATGCAATAGGAAAAATGATGTTTATTAATGCTATGTCAGTTTCCAATGTGGTAACTTTCAAAGTGTTCCTTTTAGAGTAAATTTTAAGATAAGTAATTTTTGCCTGCCACCTTGACTTTAGTATCTAAGACACAACTTTTTGTAACTGGAACTCTAGTCTAAGTTGAGCCCTCCATCGATGCTCAAAAACTAACACCTTTTTACTGCCATGATTAAAAATGTAGTGCCTTAACTTGACCAGCATGGATTTAAATCCTAATTTCAAGCAGTAAGTGGTTGTGTAACCTTGCGAAAGTTACTTAACCTCCCTATACTTTAGTTTTCTTAAATTGGGGATAACAGTGCCTCTACATCACAGGGTTGGTACAAAGATTTAAGGCAATTTTACACATAATATATATCTAACAAATATATGATAAATGAATCATAGTATCATTATTATACTATCTACCTTTTTCTGGTAAATTTATTTCCAAAGAGCTGGCCTGAGTAGACAGTAATGACTACTACTTAATATGTTCCACTGCTGTTACCCAATAATTCATAAGCCAGCTGATGAAAAAGAAAAATATTTTTTTTAAATAGCAACACCTGATTCTAGACAACTGTGAGTGACACTGAGTTTGAAGACTCATCTCACTTTTTAAGTGGTTAAAAAAAAAGATTATGCACACCAAAAAACATAAGCATGACCTTGAAAATATGATTATAATATTACATTGTATCCAAGATGCAATTAATTGTGTAGCTAAAATGAGAAAACTAAATTCTACATACAAACAAAAACGGACCACCAAACTACACAGTTTACCTTTCTGCCAATAAATTATTTCTAACTGCTACAATAAAGGTGCTTTCACTTTTTACATCGTGTGTGCGCACGTGCTTGTATTGCTAAAATATAAATCTCTAATAAGATTGCAACTTTCTATAACATTTCAAATGCAGCAATATACACCGTCAATCACACTATTTAACTTCTAAATCACTTCTGCAGTTTATATTGTGGAGAAAAAACTGTTTATCATGGAATTAGCTTAAAATTGTTGGCACATGCTACCAATCATAACAACCTTAATAGCTGAACAAGATATAAGAAGCAGTACCTCAGTTTTATCCTTCACATATTGGTATGCTAGGTCAATATGAATTTTATTATCCTTGATTCAAGTAACATAGGGACTTACTTAAAAATCTAAGTTTAGGATTTATCAGAGACTTGTATTAATAACAAAAAACTGGGCCAAATATGAGCAAGCACTTTTTGACAATATTTTGTGGGAGAGTGAATTGGTAAATTCATGAAGGCATGCAAGGCTACAGCAACTCTGAGCTGCTGAATTTATTCTATACCATTATTATAGTACTCTGAAGGATCAAAGAATTTGTTTTCAGAACCAAAACCTAACACAATTTATTTCTGAATTTAGTCTTCATTGTTTTGAAACTAATATTTTTACTCTCGTTAAGTACCAAGGTTTAAAGCAAATAAGATATTACCTTAAAACCCACTGAAATGTGACAATTTTCATGAAGCTCAAACTATAAGTTCCTTTGAAATAAACACCACTCAGTTTTACAGTCACCTTGTCTAAGGCAAGTTATATTAAAGGTAAAATTCAAAGGAAGATTACTGTGTTAAAAAACAAAACAACAAGGAAAAGGGAAAATCATGAATTTTGTTGAGGACAGACGAGCTAACAGGGAAGAACAGAATCCACAGAAAGTTAGTTTCTTGCATATCTGTATTTTATTATAATGAATGTTGCTTGCAAGAGCAGGATAGTGATAAGGTCTCCAAAACACTGTTATACAGAAATTTTGCTGTAATAGAAAATGATTCCTTTGCCATTTCCACACAGAAAACTACCCTGATTTTACAGACCTCCAAGAAAGAACAAACATCTTTCTACAATTTGTATCCAACTTCTGTCAATAACCTCTTTTTATCCAAAGGTAGGAAACAAATCTCTTATTCATTTTTGTATTTCTGCCCCTTGCAGAGCGCTGGACGCACTGTGCATGAAAGGTCTTACATTTATTCATACACTCAGCAAAGAATTCCTTACCACTTAACTTTGTGCCAGGCACTGTGTAAGTAATGAGGTAAGGCACCTGACAGATAAGAGCCCCGCTCAGGAAGCTTACTGTCTAGTGAGGGAGACAGACACTTACCAAATAAACACAGAAATAACTAAGTTCCTATTGTGATGATGCTACAAAGAAGTACAGAGTATGGTGAATATACAGTAGGAACTTAGTTTGGGGAAGGAAGAGTCAAAGGTCAGGGAACATTCCCCTGAGAAATGACACCTAAACTGAGACTTGAAAAGTTAACCAGGAGTTGGGCAGACCTGGGGCTTCCCTGGTAGCTCAGACAGTAGAATCTGCCTGCAAGGCAAGCAGGAGCCCCGGGTTCAACCCGTAGGACGGGAAGATCCCCTGGAGAAGGGAATGGCTACCCATTCCAGTATTCTTGCCTGGAAAACTCCATGGACAGAGGAGCCTGGTGGGCTACAGTCCATGGGGTGGAAAAGAGCCAGACTTGGGAAGGGGAGGTGAAGCCGTCCAGGCAGGAGGAGGAAACAGGTATAAATGCCCCAAGTCAGGAAAAAGCTTATGCAGGTGGTAACTGAAAGGCACAGTAAGTAAGACAGGCTGGGGTTAAGGCTGGAGAGCTACACAGGAAACAAAAGAGAAACTGTTAGCACTGAACAGAGTAACAGGGTAATAGTACCTGAATATTTAGGGCATTTTAAGTCTTTTTCTCAGGTAAAAATAAATAAGGAAACTGAGTCTTTATCTCAAAGTATTAAAAAGATCTATAGTTAAAAAGATCTGGATTATGCCTTGATCCCGCCAGTTACTAGTTACAGAATCTTGCACTTAAAACCAATCTGAACTTCTTTCTTTATTCTTTTTGTAAACAGGTACTCAGTTATACCACCACAGTACTCCAGCATGTGACTGAAAGATGATAAATACAATAAAAACATTATCCCACCATTCTGTTACTGACCAGACAAAATACCAAAACTACGATGACGCTCAGAGATGAAGAAAAGTTAGTGGTAGAATCTAACCAAGGACAAAAATTAGCATGCACTAGACAAGTGTTATATTAATTTTACTAATTCCCAAATTTTGCTGACTTTTGGTTCAAAAGTTCATTCCACAACCTCCCAAATGCATGCCAAAAATTAGAACTCATTTCTCACTTCCTCCAACAAACCAAATGCCTGTATGTGGCCATATAGAAAATATATTAACATTCTTTCTTTACTATCACTGACTCATGATCAGTTTATGGTTTACTTAAACTACCGCACCCGTCTAACACAGCACTGAGTCAGTTATCTCCACATAATTTCCACTTGCTTAGTTAGGTCTTCCTTCCTTGTGCAGTGCATTTCTTACTCATGGTGCTAGCTATTCTTGATTTTACTTCATTCTATAGTATTCCACCTCTCTTTTATTTTAAAAGTCATTTTTATTTTAAAAGGAATGTAATAGTACTCCTGATCCTAGGAAGTGTTTTTGCATTTAAAAGTTAGACATATTGTGGGTAATTTTAATAACTGCAGAGTACATTCAAACGTGCCATATTTCAATGGTCAATGCATACAACAGTAAGCCATGACAGATTACCTGCGATCAGCAGATACCTGATTCATATATATAAACTTATCAGGAACAAATGTCAATGAATGTACTACTAAAAGTCTACTAAAGAACTGTCTAATATTTATGCACTAATTATATTTGGTCACAACAATGGATAAGACTGGAACAAGCACACTACTTTCTGCTCAATACAAAACATAAATGTACTATTTTTCCATTCTTTAACATAAAATAAGGATGAGTTAAAACTCATAGATGGTAAGAAAAATAAAATGTACAAAAGCTTGAGGTTATTATTTACACATATACACACGAAAAGAAAATGAGGGGAAGTAAAAACAAAAACAAAAATGTCACGCTACCTCCAAAAAATGCAGCGTATCTTCTTTTCTAGTAATGAGCACACTAAACTGTCTCTTGCTGCTGTATTATTTGAAAAGGTGTAAAATAAGTTTCGTGGAAGAATCCCAATCCCATTGTTCTCAGTTGAGAATAATAATAATACAGTCCTAAAGTAGAATGGGAAAGGAGTATCTTTCACGAGTAAAGACGAGCCATATTGTTACCTTTCTCCTGTCCCATTACCTACCCTTTAAAACGGTACCCACCATTCATCACTTAATATACCTCTAATATAAGGGAAAAATAGCTAAGTTGTAATTGCTTCTTATTTTTCCAACAACAGATTAGAGTGAGTGCTTCTTTTATTGAGGAATTCACAGATGGCTTCTTAGAAATACCTAAAATGCATTACTTTGCAACTTCCTCTTCAAAAAACACAACCAATCTCCCCACTCTTTCTTTCTGGTGCGGCCGCTCAGATTTAGAAGCTGGATTACAAATGGATTAGAGTCAGAAGATCTGTCCCTACGTGTGTGACCTTGTGCACATCATTTACCCCCTCAGTTTCCTCATTAGCATCCCACTAGGAAAACTTGAAAGAGCAAAGGTGTAAATACATATTAGGAATTACATTTTTATAAAGTTAAACTTGCCTATTCAGGGCAAAATTACCTCCTTAGAGGGACCACATCATGAAACTGGAACTGAATCCGTAGATCTCTGTCAACATTTTGACTGTTCCTTCCACAGTTCTCTTCTCTCAAAGGGCATAACCCGAGTCACCTCAAGAGTCGACTCCAAGTGCCCCTTCCTTCCTCCACTCCTTCCCTATCCTACTCCTATCCTACTTCTAAAGCTGGGGGAAAACAGCAGTCTCATCTCTCCGCCCCAAGCCACACCTTCAGAGGACCCCACCCCAGGCACATCCGCCCTCTTCCTACTCCGGGGGCAGCAGAGGCCAACCTCGCCCTTCCCCTCCCGCCCCCACCTACAGGAGACTTCCTGAAGGCGTTCAGGCCCGAGCAGGGCAGGCGGCATTTACAAACCCGCTTTACGCCACTCGCGTAGGGTAACCTCACTTACGCCCATAGGGCCCCGTTCCCAGCCCCGTCCGCTCCGCCTGCCAGAACCAAGCCCTAGTGCCTTAGCCACGGCCCCTATGTGACCCCAGACCTCTTCAGCTCCACGCGGGACCACGGGGACTGGGACAGAACAGCCACACCTTACCGGTTACTGAGGTACTGACTTCACTTCCCACCTTTGAAGCCCTCTTCAACTCCCGGATCAATTCACTCCGGCGACGCCGGAAGGACCCGAGAGGAACCAGGCGTTGTCCGGAATCCTGCCCAGCCGGAGTCGCGCAGGGGCCTGTGGGGATTCGTAGTCCCGGTCGCCAGCATCGTCGGCAATTCCTGCACACCCAGGACTACAATTCCCGTCAGGCTATGCGGTGCAACTGAAGACGATGGGTGGGGACACCTTTAGCCAATAGGGGGAAGAGTCCCTGCCTTTGCGGGAGGAGGTGAGAAGAAGAGAGAGAGCGCACGGAAAGAAGAGGAAGGGAGGGGTCAGCTCTCACCTGCGCCAATCAGGATGCAGGGTCGGCCCGGCAGGCGGCTCACCCATTGTGGGGGCGGGCTAGCGGAGGCGAGGAGGGAGCGGGGGCGGGGGAAGAGCTTCAAGTGGCTAACGTGGGGCGGATGAGCCTCGCGGGTGGCGGGGAAGTCTCTGGGGAATCGCCAGGGAGAGCGAGATGTGGGGATGCGCTCTGGCCGAAGAATCAGTTTCCCCGAAAGCGGCCGGGCACCGAGCGTTCAGACCTGCGGGTCGGGCAGGGATAGCTTGAGGCTAGGCTACTCGCGGATGTGCCCTGATGGGGCGGGGAGCTGCTCCAAGTGTCAGGCTACTGCGTGAGGGGAGAGGGGGTCACCAGAGAAGGGAAGCGGCAGAGAAGCTGCTGGAGTGTGAGGGAACGCGTAGGTACCCGGGCAGCAGCTTCCCGCTGCCTCCAGCCAGGACAGCAGCCGGAACAGCAGGGGGAGGAGCAACAGCTGCTGAATTCGCCAACTAGAGGAGGGCGAGGCGGAGCTTGGGTCCCTGTAGCAGCCGAAGGCGCAGGCTGGACTGTAGTTTCCCGGGAGAGAGAGCAGGAACAGGAGCGGAGCGCAGTCCTTCGAAGCCTCAGGTCCAGCATCCCGCCAGGGGTTGCAGGTGTGTGGGAGGTAAGCGTGGGTGCCTCTCCTGGGCATCTGCTCTGCCCAGGAGAAAGCGTCTTCCAGTAGGAATTTTATCAAGGCACAGCTAAAAAGAGTCTCTGACTAAGGTTAGCGAACTGGTGCAAACCCTTTTAGGTGAAAGATGTACGTTTTTGGAGTTTAAGGGGGGATAAGGCAGCAAAAGGTGGCTTGACTCAGGGCATTAAGGGCGTGGTTAGTTTTTGATTTGAGTTGTACCATTAAACTGTTCTGGGAGATTTTAAATTGAGGAAACCCTGCTAATTGAGGACAAGGTGGATGGTATTTGGGTAGGTGCGTAGCTGGTAAAATACAGAAAATTTTGTCATTGATAGAGAATTACTTCGGAACTATTCCGCCGGTCAAATAACTTTGCAGTCTTCCTCACTATGTACCCTTTATGTTGTTTTATCAGATTGTCCTGCTACGGATCCGTTTTCGGTGGTTATACTGCGGGTTTCTAGAATTGCGAGATCTCGATTAAATAAGCAAATGCAGTCAGGAATAATCAAGATGACTGAACCTATCAGAAGTATAACTTTTGCCAGCAATCATGTAAAAAGCATTATAATAGAGGGATACTTACCTTTCCCTGCCAGTGGCTCTAGAATATCGGAACAAAGACCAGGACTCAGCCTACAGTGGGAACGTATGTTGTACTTCACTGCTGCCCCTTATTCTCTCATTTGTGTCTAGTAGGATTTGTACATTTTAAAAAACAAAAGTGCCAGAAGAGCTGTGCAAGGATCTTTCCTGTTTAGAGATCATGTGCTAAGTGATTTCCCTTAGTATGCATTATGATGGGTTCAGACTTAACACACCGTAATGGTATCATAAAATAATAGTTTATTCTCAGTATGAAACCATGTGTGGTTTGACTATAATTAAATACCTGTAGATGGAAATATGTTTTTAATTCTAGATAAAGATGAAAATCCCATCTACCTTTGTGTAACTATGACAGAATTACAGCCTTTTTTTTTTTAAAGGTGGTAAAAAGCTATTTGCCCAGTTCATTTTCTTTTTCTTTTTGTTAAAGAGGTTCCCCCAGATTACATAGCTTTTAATCATAGTAGCATATTGCAGCACATTTTGCCCTGAAATGCTTTCTTTGTGACAGTTGTATATTTCAGTCTGCCTGAGTACTTTAATTTGGGTTTGTGTTTTTTTTTTTAACTAGGGTCAGTAAAATGGAGTAATTGCATTCTATTTTTTTGTTTCCATGGTTTGCTGATTCACTCATGATTTTTGGATTTTATTTCTGTAACACACACAGAATTATTTTCTGAAAAGAAATGTCTGGAAAGAATTCATAGCTTAAAGTTCAACCCTACTGAGTGCTACCACTGATGAGCCTCCGTGACTTATCAATGTATATACTCCAAAAGCCCCTCCCATACTCTCACACATTGGAGAAATATATAGGGGACACATCTTAGAAAAACAGTGTCTTTTTAGGTTGTACTCAAGTAGAACAAGTAAGTATTAGAAGCAACAAAGAGCTTAGAAGGAAGAAAAGGCAACAGTAGCCACTAAACTTCGCAACCATGCTTAAGAACGTATTTTATCTTTGCTACATCACCAGAGAGTCTGTGAATCTACATATAGCTGATATGACCTGTGAAAATGATTTTAGGTGGAAAAATGGGTGCTAGGGTGTAGTTAGGCTTGGAAAAGATTGTGTTTGCCCTTGTTATTCTGATTAAGTAGATCATCCTGAATGAGAGTCTCAGTTTCTGTCTCAGGCTCTGCTACTGATTCATTTTGTGAAACTGAATACTTGCTGTCTACTGGGTTTTCTACCCTGTAATAATAATAATTAAGAATACTATTGGCACTGAAGTTCTTTCAGGGTCTTTATCAAAAGATCTTTTTGACAGGGTTTGGTTGGAAGTCAGTTAGTAATCAAGTAAATAAGATAGAAAATACATACCAAAACAGTTGAAATTCAGATGTACTTTGAATCCCAACTATTTATATGTCTTGATGCTTTGAAGCACCAAAAAGGAATTCTCATTATGAATGAATGAGTCTTTGGTATTAAAGAACAGAATTTTTCACCTTTTCCCAAGATATGGATCTTTTTTATTGTGTCAATGCAAGAGATTGGGTTTCTGTATCATTTGAGAATAAGATAACCATGTTTTTATAAGGAAGAAAATCATTGGCAGTATGTGGCGCTTGAGTGTTTGTTACCTTGAACCCTTGACACATTTTAAATTGGTATTCACATTAAATCTCAGAATTCTTAAATGTTACTGGTGAGAAGTTCCTCATATGACAGTTTACAGTTTTCTGTGAAGCATTACTTGGTTTAAAAGCACATTATTCTGCTCTTTATTTTTACTATTTGTGTATGGCTATCAGAGTATGTATAGGATGAGAAATGAAAAAAATCAGCAGAATGCAGAATGTCTCTCAAGTGGAAGATGCTCATGGGATTAGTGTCCTTTAGTTGAAAGACCTGGTTAATTTCAAATTACAATATATATTGGACTTTTTTTTTTAATGTAACATTCTAACTCTAAGCCTATTGAGTAAAAATAATTGAGTAGCATGGATTTCTCTCTAACAGGAGGACTCATTGTGACATGCAGCACAAAAGAATAAGATTTAAAGGTTCAAGATCAAATGGTTTTGATGTGGGACAGGGATAGATAGGTGGCATAGAGGACAAGGGGGGATAGATATGAGGAAAACTGTATGAGACACATACCCTTAGCAAGAGAAAAAAGAGATTTGATCCCTTTTTTTGGTTGAATGCCTGTAAGTGATTTCATGACCTTTTTTTCTCCCCAGTTATTAATTTCTAGAGGCCTATACCCGTTGTGGGAGACAATACTTCCTACATTATCATTTTAACTGAAGCCAGATAGACATGAATTCATTACATTTTGAATAATCATGGGTTATTGAAACAAAGTGGAAATACTACTGCAGGTATATACTTATACATGAAACAGTATTATTTGGATATAATATTAAAAAGTAAAAACTGATGTTTTCCCCCTTATTAACAGAAGTACGTGAACTGGACACTAAAGCAAGATACCCCTTGCTTCCTGCCCCTGCCACCTTTAAAAGCCGTCCTCTAAAGTTAAACACTGCTTGGAGGATCAAGATTGTCATACAGAGGAAAAAGATTTGTTTATGTTTTATTTTCAGTCTTATGTTTAATGTCAGCATTTAGTCCTTGAAGTTTGGTTAACTGTGTTTTAAGTAACAAGTATTGGCTCTTGGAGACTCTATGCTCCTTTCCTATCTTTTGCTCTTAGCACCAGCATCACGCCCAGCAGAAAGAAGTTGCCCTATAACTACTTACTATTTCAAGAACTTGGGACCAGGACTTCTTTAATGTATGTGTTGAGACATCTTGCACTTTGATGAAGAAGTCAGTTGCCCTCACTCTCCATTAGGCCTTCTGAGAATATCTTTGTGCCTTGTGTTTAGCCTTCACAAAAGTGTTACTTGAGCCCGATTTGATTCCGACTGTTTGGGCTGCAAAGATTTACCTACAACTTCATGTGCCCCCATTTCTAAATTCATCCCAGAGACAAGGAATTACAGGTAAGGAAAAGGGCTCTCCTGCTAGTCATACTTAAGATCTGCCTTCTACAACCAGAGGAGCCTGTGGCTCACCACCACACAGCTCAGTAAGATACCTTGGTTGAAGCTTATCTATTAAAATCATATTTCATTCTATGAAAATTGAATTTACTCCTCCATTTTTTCTAATCATTCTTTTTGAAAAAAGTCAGATTGATTGTGTTTAAGCACATGTGGAATTGGGCATTTATTGTTTTTGTACTGGACCTTCCAGAAACAATCTGATTAGTGTGAGAATTAAGAATTCAAATGTGATTTTCCTTTTATTATTATAAGACCTGGAGAATTTAATTGTAAATAGTTCTTTAGCAGTGAATTTAGTAATAGCAGATATTTAACTTGTCTTTTGTTTGCTTTTTAATATGCCTTTATTAGCATACTGATAGATAGAGTTTGACTTAGAATTGATTAATCTTCATGTTTTGATGGCATTACTCTTTAGCTCAGAACAGTGTCTTGTATAGAATTAGCTGAGTTCCTGTCTTCCTCACCAGATGCGTACTATCTTCAGAATTAAGACTGAGTTTCATTTCCCTTGGTATTTACTTTGAGAGCCTTATATATAGTTTAACAGTAACAGTCATTATATTTTGACAACCTATAATGAAGCATTTTATGTTTTTCTCAAACAAGTACAACTAGAAAAATGGATTTTTTTAGACATCTCTTTTTACACTAAATTCAGCCCTCTGCCCACAACAGTTACTTATATCGAGCTAAACATAAATATCACTGCCTTTTCCTGGATTTCTAAATGAATAAACATTGCTGTTAGTGGCAACTTTGCATGTGTGTATACTTTAAATTTTTTAATTTGAAGCAGTTTGGAATTTGTGTGGTCTCTCATTGTCTCTTGAACTCTGCTGACTTCAAGGTGTACTTTTAAGTAACATTCCCCACTATACATATATACACATATTTATGACTTTTTTCCCCTCAACACCTGGAAGTAGACATAAAATATGTGGATGTAACCTGAGGCTTTCTCTTAACTAAAACTTAATTGCTCTTGAATATTCTATTTTCAGTGAAATGGTTACAATGGGAGACGGTACTCAGACTTATTAAATTTAAATTATGCAAGTATTTGTCATCTTTGAGCCGACAGGGGCAGAGGGTGAGTTCTGGGACAAGTGCGCGTGGTACCTCAAGCTCAAGCCACTGCTTCAAGGCCCTCTTCTGGTTCAGGCTAAGAAGGAAAGCCTTCTGATCCCACAGCTCATAATTTAGTATGGGAAGGAAGGCAGATGGAATTTACTTTGGTTTAATAACGTCATTTTCCTAAGCGTATTGTTTTTCCCAGATATACCAAAGTTCCCAGTAACAGTAACTCAAGTGTCAGAAAGTATTTCTGTAACACAATCTGGCAATTCAGTGAGTACTTACCAACCCATAGTTCATTTTTCTGTTAGTGTCTTAGCATTTTTGAATGGACCTCCAAGAGCTCACTGGGATACTTCTGATATTTTGCCCCCATTGAACTGCTTCTGTCTTTTTCTTGGTAACCTAAATTTTGTTCTGAAACCTAAGTTTTATTTGAGGTCTTTTAATCCTACATAACTTAAAGAGTTAATTTTATTGTTTTTTCACCTTTTAGTACTATGCTATAGATACTGTATTATGATGTATAATTTTTGCCATTCACTTGAATTAAATCAGTTATTGGAGCATTTAATTGTTGTGTACTTCACAAGGCAATTTAAAATCACTGAAGCAATTAATGCCTTTTAGGTACATCCAGCCTCCCAGTTAAGTAACCTCTACTAACTATCCTAAATCTCTTTTAAAAATAAAATGTCAGTAACAAAATTATAAAGACCTAATAATAGCTATTCATTTTTAGTATAACAGCAGATTTAGTTAATAATTATTAATATATAATTAAACATTTTGAAGGAGAAAGAAATCTTATTGTCCAGGGTTATCTTAAAAACCAAATTTCACTTATATTATGTGGCCAAAATTAATTGACAATTTAAAAAGTAGTTCGCAAGTATGTATCAATTAGAAATGCTTTCAGCTGCAAGTTTCATGCACAGTGACATAAAATAATAGGGATTTATTTTTTTTCCAGGGCAAAAAGTCTTGAAGAAAGTGGTTGTGTCCTTTTGTCTAGAGGCTAGCTGAATGTAGTCAGGATTTTGTCTTCACACTTTCTCTTGTGCCTGATACAAGATGGATGCTTCTGCAGATCGAGACATCATATTCTAGTTTAGGGCAGGAAGACTGAGGAATAGCTTGTACCTATTGAGTTTTTCTTTTTTAATAAGGAAATAAAAGCTTTTCCAATGACCTCTACCAAATGTCCACTGTAGACCTAGTGGTTCGTAGCATGTAGCTACCCCTAGCATTAAGAGATGTCGAGATATCAAGGACTTTGGACCTTTGCAGTGGATGAAGCAGAGGAACAATGGTTCGAATGTAATTTGGCATAACCAATCAATAGTGTTAGCCATAGTCTGATAATTAAAATCATACTAACTTTACTAACTTTAAAAGGTATTCCGTCTTCTTCTAACTGACTCATTGTTTCCTGTTTGTTCATTTGGGTTTTTGTTTGTTTTCTTCCCCAGGTTAGAAAACTCTAATATTCTTACACCAAAGTTTCGTTTCTATGACTACCAGAGTTGAAGTCTCTGGGCAAAGGCATTTCCCAAAGACTGATGGTATCTCTAGTTAAAAGACCATCTATCCAAATCACATATAATACTTGTCCTGTTCTGTTCATTACAGATATTTTCTGTAACATTGAAAGGATGATTCTATTTTAAAATCTGCTTTAAGCTTCAAAGTATCAAAGAATCTTCATATAGATCAAATTGAAAAATATAGGTGTAGTGTAAACAAAAGAACAATTGGATAGTAAACAAAGCTTACAAACAAATGCTATTTGTCAAAAAAAAAAAAAAAGCCAAAAAGGCCATTGCTTCATAGACAGGAACTCACTCTCAATAAATTTAATCCTGGAAAATGGTGGTGTTACCATTTTTAAACTGTAAAAAATATTACCAACATCTATATACTGATTATTACCTATAGTATTACTCTTCTTATAAAAATACATCATAGGACTTATTAAAGTTTTGATAAATTATGATTCCTGATAAAGTGTGAAAAAAGTTGCAACTGAAACAATGGAAACAAGTATTTCTTCTACATTGAAAGAGCTCATAGTCAAAGATGTTGACCATAGGACCTTGGCTATATTGCAGTTGTCTGCATTTCCATATCAACATCTTTATTGTCCAGTTCTTGATATTTCTTTTATGTGAACTTAGATCAGTGGTTTTATTGAGGCAAAACTCTAGATATAGTCATGTAAATTTCTAAACTACTGCAATCTGAAGCATGGAGTTGGCTGTTACACAGAGATACAACAAAATACATAAAATCATTGGCATAATCTTTTGTCAATATGGTTAACAAAAGATGACATTGTAAGACATATTTGTATAAACAAGGACACATGATTTAGGATGATGGCATTACAACAGTTGCTGTGAGACATGTCCAGAAGCAGGAGAAATTGATCTATGTGGTAATAAGGGAAGGCTTTGAAAAAGAAGTAGGCCAGTGTGGTGTGCTGCTGAAGAGCCCGGGGACCACAACCTATGGCCTGTGGCATGCTATTTTTTTTTGTAAGTCAAATTTATTGGAACAGCTATGCGCGTTCGTTTACGTATTGCTAAGACTGCTTTCTTGCTACAATAGAAGAGTTGAGTCATTGTGGCAAAGACCATATGGCCCACAAACTTAAAATGTTTACTATCTGGTCCTTTTTAAAGTTTGTCAAACACTGGTTAAGAATGTGGGTTCTGTTGTCGTACAAAACTGGGTTAAAATTTGGTTTTGTAATCTGTAGCTTAAAGGATGTTTATATTGGTAGAGGGAAATTTCACATAAAGTACATTGTATAATACTTGGCATGTGTTACATACTTACTAAATATTTTATTAAATGTTAGATTTTATTTTATTATGACTTATTATTTTAAGTGAATTGTAACTTTTAATTCAAGTAGGAATTAGAATTTCTAAAGTTAAGTACTCCCTACCCTTAAAAGAAAAGTTCAGGAAGCTGGGAAGCAAATCATCTAATCTTAAGAAATTTTCAGGAGTTGCACAAAATATTATATAGAGACAGGGATCTTGATGTAAGAGACAAACAAATGTACAGAATAGTAAAAACCAAGACTTTAAAATACAATTAATAAAGACTGACTAGCATATTGAATATTGTAGGAAGCTATGAGTCAATTAAAGAGAAATTAAGATACTTTATTAAAACTTAGAGGAAAATGAAATTTTTAAGCGAATTTAATAAAGAAGAGACATTAGTACTAGCCTTGGAAAAATAAAAGATAGTAGTATGGAATACTATGAACAATAATATAACAAAGTAGTTGACCTAGATGAAATAGACAAAGAAGTACAAAAATACAAACTACCAAAACAAGAAGAAATAGGAACTCTGAATGTAAACTCAAAAGTCCTTATGTCAAATCTGACAACAAATAAAAATTATATACTGTAATCAAGTGGGATCTATTACAGGAATGCAAAGTTGGTTAAACATGAAAATCAGTAGTGTAATATACCATATCAGTAGAACAAAAGTCACATGATGTCTCAATAGATACAGAAAATCATTTGACAAAATCCAATACATTTTCTTGGTGAAAACACTCAACAAACTAGAAATAGAAAGGAACCTCCTCAGCTTACAAAGAGCATCTGCAAAAAACCCATAGGTAACATCTTTCTTAATAGTGAAAGACTGAATATTTCTCCTTAAGATCAGGAGGGATGTCTGAAGAGATGTCTTCTCTTATCTTCTATTCAGCATTGTGGTAGGGGTTCTAGCCAGGGCAGTTGTCAAGCAAAAGTAATTAAAAGCATCCAGATTGGAAAGGAAGAAGTAAATCTATCTCTATTTTAGATTAACATATATTTTATATAGAAAATTCTAAGAAATACACACACATACAAAAACTTAAAGTTCAGGGAGGTTATAAGCCATAAGAGCATAATAAAGATTTCAGTTGTTATTTTTTTATACACTGGTGAACATTCAAGAACAAAATTAAAAGCAGTCCATTTACAATAGCATCTAAAAGAATTAAATACTTAAGAATACATTTAATAAAGGAAACATAAGCTGGAAGATAATTTGTGTTCATGAATTAGAAGATTTAATATTAAGATGGCAGTGTTCCCCAAGTTTAATCTACAAATTTAATGCATCAAACTATCAGCCGCCTTTTTTTGCAAAAATTCATAAGCTGATCTTAAAACATTTAAAAATGCAAAGGACCCAGTGGAATAGAATTGAAAGTTCAGAAACAGACCCTTACATTTATGGTCAGTTGATTTGCAACAAGAGAACAGATAGTCCTCAGCAAATGATACTAAGAAAATGATGCATTGTGCTTAGTCGCTCAGTCGTGTCCGACTCTTTCTGACCCCAAGGACTGTAGCCCACCAGGCTCCAGGCTTCTCTGTGCTGGGCATTCTCCAGGCAAGAATACTGGAGTGGGTTGCCATGCCCTCATCCAGGGGATCTTCCCAACCCAGGGATCAAACCCAGGTCTCTGCCACTGCAGGCAGATTCTTTACCATCTGAGCCACCAGGGAAGCCAAAGAATGCTGGAGTGGGTAGCCTGTCCCTTCCTCAGGGGATCTCCCCAACCCAGGAATCGAACCGGGGTCTCCTGAATTGCAGTTTTCTTTACCAGCTGAGCTACCAGGGAAGCCCGTGATAGCCACATGTAAAGAGTGAAACTGGTCGCTAACTTACACCATATGTAAATGTAACTCCAAATGGACTGCGGGCCTAAACAGAAGAGCTAAAACTATAAAACCCTTAAAAGAAAAGAAGTAAATTGTCATCATCTTGCATTAGTCGGTGGTTCCTTAGGTATGATGCTAAAAGCACAAGTGACAAAAGAAAATAAAAGTTATCAAATTTAAAACTTTGCATTTCAAATGACAAAATCAAGAAAGTGAAAACATAAGCCACAGGAGAAATTATTTGCCAATCAAACAAATCTCTTCTTGAGAAGAGACGTTCATAGGACATATATTCACAGCCACTAGATGGCTAAAATAAAAAACAATAACAAATACTAGTAAGGATGTGGAGAAAATTGAACCCTCCTAAATTCTTGGTGGGACTGTAAAATGGTGCAGCCACAATGAAAATGGTTTGCGTGCAAAGTCACTTCAGTCATGTTCAACTCATTGCGACCCTGTGGACTGTAGCCTCCCAGTCTCCTCTGTTCATGGGATTCTCCAGGCAAGACCATCAGAGTGGGTTGCCATGTCCTCCTCCAGGGGATCTTCCCAAATCCAGGGATCAAACTCATGTCTCTTAGGTCTCCTGCATTGGCCAGTGGGTTTTTTACCACTAGCACCACCACCTAGAAAGCCTGAAAATAGTTTGATTAATCCTCAAAATATTAACCATATATTTAGCATATGATCCAGCAGTTCCACTCTGGACACAAGCCTGGAGAATTGAAATAGAGATATTTCCATGCAAGAACTTTTACACAAATGTTTATAGTAGTGTTATTCATAATAGCCAAAAAATGAAGACAGCCCAATGTCCCTCAATAAATGAATGAATAAGCAAAAAGTTGTGCAACAATGCAATGGAACATTACCTAACCATAGAAAAGAATGAAGTACTGATAGACGCTACAATGTAGATGACTCTTGAAAATATTATTCTAAACAAAGCCAGACACGTTCAACAGGCAGCATTTTATTCCATATAAAATATCCAGCATAGGCAAATCCATAAAGACAAAGTAGATTAGTGTTAAGGGGCAGGGGAAATGGGGAGTGACTGCTAATGGTTATAGGGTTCTGGGGTAAAATGTTCTAGAACTAGATAGCAGTGGTGATTGCAGAGCTTTTAAAAACTACTGACTTGTATGCTTTAAAAATGAACATTTAAAAAGTATAAGTGAATATAATATGAGGTGATTGTTTTTAAAAGTATGAGTTATAGAAGATCAAATTATAAGGAATCCAGACCAGCAGGTAAAAATAAAGGAAATATTCTCATTATACATGATTTGGCCTTAGAACACCAGGCAAAATTAAGGGAGACTGAAATCTAGCCACACTTTGGTAAAGTTGTTTTATTCTTTAATTTTGAAATGAAGGGGGAGAAAAGAACCTAAAGTACTCCAAACAGATAAAAATAAAGGGAGTGAAAACATTAGCTTGTGATCAGACTTCTCTTCTGTGGCATCTAATGACAGAAGGTAATGGAATAATGTATATAGAGTTACAGTGAAATAAGTTTATGATACAAAATTGCTTATCGAGATGAGCTAGGATTCAGTGTGAAGACAAAAGAATGATCTTCTCAGCCATGCAAAGGCAGACACACACACATACACACCACCACTGCTACAACAGCAACAAAAAATGCTTACTTTGCTGGCCAAGTAATCAGAATCAGGGATTCAGGACTGGAACTATAAAGTGATGAAGTGGATGACATTTAAATAAGCTATTCCTATTCCGTTTCTAAACAACTCAGATGTTAAAAATGATTCTTATTACGTGCCTTATGGTAGAAAAAATATTGTTCTGGGTCAAATACCCCAGATCACTTCAAAAACACAGAGAAGGATGTGTAAGAAAGAATATTAAATCTCTTATTTTACAGATTGTGGAGTCAGTAGATGTTGTTTTATTCTTCCTATTCACAGAAAAACATTAAGAACAAAGGAAGTTGTGATCTATGCAAAAAAGAAAAGATAAACAAGAAGCATGACAAAATGCTAAGCAAATGTATTACAGTTATCAACAGATTTACTCTCTTATTGAAAGGTAGAGTCTGCCTTGGTGGGTGAAAAGCAAAAACTTGTTTTTAGAGACAATGCATCAGTTAAAGTGAAAGAATGGCATTGCAAAAATAGACAAAAATAAATTTAATAATCATATTTGTAAGGTGACAAAATTCAAAGCAAAAACTTTAATCTGGTCAAGAAAGACAACTTATATTGGAAAAGATATAATACACACTGAAGCTTTAATAGCCATGAATCTATTCACGCTGGTCATGTCACCTTAAAATACATAAAACAATCTGACACAGAAAACATGGCTTTTGTTATCAGATCTGGACTCTAGGGAAACAAGTAAATAAACATGCAAAGCTGAGAATAAGGAAAGGACAAAAGTAGAATTTGGGAGGAAGCAGAAGTGATCACAGTGGCCCAGAGGTGGTAGCAGTGATGATATAGATTCCAAGGAAGATCTGGAATACAGAATCAACAGGTTTTGTCCCTTTATTAGCTACAGGCCAAGGATTTCAAAACAAGTCAGAGGTCAGCCCACACGTAAGCGTGCGTGTGTGTGTGTTTAAATGTCAGTTCTCCACAACCATTCTCTCTTGTCTTATATTGAATTCACTCCTTGGGGCCCATTTACCTTGCCTGCTTCCACTTCCCACAGCAGCCTCTGTGGGCATCTCAGTATATGACCCCAGGGATGCAGTAAGGGAGATGGCTAAGGAAGAATGACTAAAAAGTTGTGAATCTGAGTAATAAGAGGAAAATGAATCATTGTAGTGGTTCAAAAAGTAATAGTTGTATACACTTAAAAATGTTAAGATAAATTATTTTTTTACTACAATAAAAAATAAGTTTAGAGACCTAAAAATCTAGTGATAATTATAAATCAGCTAAAGCATTTAAATATGTCTTACGAGAATTATGTTCATTTATCTACATTCAATTTGCTTCATTTCATAAATAGTACTGGCTTACTTGACATTGATACATCCTTATGAAATAAAAGGGTCTCCTTGCTTTTAGATTAAGGAAGTCAACTTTAATTAAAATATGTCTCATTTCCTTTCTTTTCATCTTAAAATTTTTGTCGTTGCTTTAGTTTACTTTCATATCATCTTCCTTTTTCTGTCACCCTAATTGGAAAATTTTAGTTTTTGATTTGACACCTGCTTCTTAACTGCCACAAAACATATTAATTATGCTTTTACTATTATAGAAACATAATGTTCAGCTAGCTAACTAGAATGAATAATCCATCACTAAGAATCATTAACTACAGTAATTGCTGTCTTTATACAGGTAAAGACAGTCATTTGATGATATGGCTGACAACTTAAAATCATAAGCCCAGTTTCACTTTAAATATAATAGTGTACCAGCTGATATTTCAAAAAATGTTTTCCTCTTTCCCTCTCTTAGAATAACTTTCAGAAAACCTTTAACAGAAAGATCTTATTTATCAAGTTGATCCAGAATTTATTCACCAAAACATACCTTAGAACCCAGCTTTCTAATCCAGCCAGATTTCTTGCGGTAAAATTACTTTATGCATTCATTAGCCCCTCAAACCCTTATTCAGAGACTGTTTACTTTTAATAAGCTGTTTAATTTACTGTTTAATTTGTGTGTTTAGACAAATTGGCAATGATTCAATAATATAAACCCTCCCAATAAAAATGAGAGGGGGGAAGAACTGTGAAACTAAAGAAATGTAATCATCTGAAAGGTACATGTCTTGAAACCTCAGTGAAGAGCTGTGACAGATGTGCCCTAGGATGGTGAGAGGTGCTTAGTTGGATGAGTGAAGAACAGTAAGTTGAGTGACAAAGAGGTTGAATAGTTACATTTCCAGTTTTCTGAGAAAAAAAAGAACAGACTATATGTTTTCTTTGTTTCGTGCAAATGGTAATAGCAATTTTGGTGCATAAGTAGTAAATTAACAGCTATTGGTAAAACACCCAGCCAGGATGACATTTTCAGAGAAGTTAAGAAAAAAGCAAAATTTTGCTTTTTCTATATATAGTTACATATCTATTTATTTGAGTATCTATAAAATAATGGTGTTAATGTTGGTATATTTACTTTAGATATGTGCATATGAAATGACTAATTACCTTATGTCAGCTTTCTCTTGTCCTGGTTGAGTTTTAGGAAGCTCTCTGAGAAGTATAATCTTATCAGCACAGTTTAGGGTGGAAAAATAAGAACAGGATGACTTAGAAATTACTGATGCACATAGAAATTACTGAAATAGAAAAGGCCACATTGAACAACGGGTTTACAATCCTATGTTCCTGTCACTTGTTGCAGATCATGTAGAGACTACTATTGTGAGAGAAGGTAAAGTGAAAGGTTTTGAGGAGGCAGTGGATATTGTGCAGAGGGAAATATTGTACTTTATTGTTTTTTGAGTCTGGGTGTTTACCTCTGCCTTCACACTGTGCTAGTATCTTTATATACATAACATGATTCCCCTTAATTTCTATAATAATCCTATGAGACAAGTACTACTTTAGTCCCCATTTCACAAATGAGGAAACTGAGGCACAGAAAGTTATGTAGGTTATCTCAGGTATCACCACACAGAATCAAGTTTGTGTTGTGGTTGTTTTTAGCCTAAACATGACTTACAGTCATTACTTGAGAAGTGACCAAAATCCTCCGTGTGTTTCTATAGACTTTTCCATAGTTTCTACACAGCATTTGTGTCATGCACCTTGCATTCTGCAACTATGAAGTCTTCTTCATTCTTAAACAAATGAGAACATTTACAATTGTAGGTCTTAACCCTCTAAAAAATAAAATCAATATTTTAAAATTCTAACTTCAGATAAAACCAGAGGATGTCCAGTGATAATACCAAAAAACCCACTACAAAGTTACTTTAAATCATGTGTGTCAAACTTCCAGCTGGGCAGACTGAAATCCTGCCACCTTACCTCAATCTGGGTTGTTTTTGCAGAGTTTGTGTTTTAGGGGGGAAAAATTTTTTTTATTTGCTGCAGATGCCACTCCTATCTATTACACTGGTCCCATTTACGCATTTGACATCTTGTAATCCCAGCTTGAAATCATGAAAATGTGAAAATGAAAGTTGCTCAGTCGTGTCTGACTCTTTGCGACCCATGGACTCTGCAGTCCATGGAATTCTCCAGGCCAGAACACCGGAGTGGGTGGCCTTTCCCTTCTCCAGGGATTTTCCCAACCCAAGGATTGAACCCAGGTCTCTGGTCTTGCAGGCAGATTCTTTACCAGCTGAGCCACAAGGGAAATCACAAGTCCTTAGTAAATTGAAAGTATATTGAATTATTAACTTTTGGGGGGTGAATGTGTCTGGTAAAATGAAAGAGACCTATGATTATACAGAGTAAGTCAAACTTTCAAAGCACAGTCCCTACAAACTAAGATTAAATTACAGAGCTGTCAACCATGTCTATTAGTTTCCTATTAATGTTTTTTTTTTCCCTGTAGAAAGAACTGGTAAGTCAGATTTGTCTTAATTCAGACAGAAAATTCAAAATGTGTGAAATTGAAAATGCTTACCCTTATAGATATGTAGATTTCCCAGGGAGTAGTGGTTTGGGGATTGTCAGTAGTCAGAGTATGATAATAAGTTGTCAGTGACATTTTCAGGCTGTCAGCTTGATTGCCAGGGTGAAATTAATTGGTTAAGTGGTATTCAACATTACCATGTATGATTTTTTTTTTATCTTTTACAATATCTAAATTAATAATGAAGCTTCTAAAGTTAGCAAAAGATTACTCTCCATGTGTGAAAGGGCAACGTTTTAGAACTGTATTCTGTGATATAATGGATTTTCTTCCAACTTATGTTTGTATAATAATAAACTTAATAAAAATGCCAAAATTTGACTATTTTTGACCTACAAAAACGAAAAAGACAGTTGACTTAGTTTAATGTAGTACAGTAACTATTCCAGCCTAGACATTATACAATTGTTTCAAATTGGGAAAGTGTTTTTCACTAGACACTAAAATATGGCTTTGTTTCTCGGCTAGTAATAAACAGGCATTGTGTCCTTGCTTTCTGCCAGGCCCTGTGCTCACGTGGATGGTCATTTTCTTACTTCATCCTCCTAGGTCTTATAAGTATTGGAATTTTCCAATGCCTGGCCATTGGCAGGCTGTTCACCACACCCACCCCACCTCCCAGGAAAGCTCATTTGTCTTGGTAGGCCTAAATGTGCTGACAACTCCCAAATATCCCTGTCTCCCAGACCTGTACTCTGAACTCTGTGTGCATTTGTGTTTAATCATTCAGCTGTGTCTGACTCTTTGCAACCCCATGGACTGTAGCCCACCGGGTTCCTCTGCCCATGGGATTTCCCAGGCAAGAATACTGGAGTGGGTTGCATTTCCTCCTCCAGGAGATTTTCCTGACCCAAGGATCGAACCCAGGTCTCCTGGTTTGGTGGGTGGATATTTTGCACCTCCTGGGAAGGCCCACTCTGAACTCTAACCTCATTTATCTAACTACGCTTCTTTGACTCTTCGAGTGAATGTTTCAAGGGCATCTCAGATTTACCTATTCAAAGCAAAATTTCTGCTCCCCTTCACTTCTGTCTTTTCTTGGCTCAACCTCCTGCACCCTGGAGAAGGGCACCTCACCCTGCTTTTAGGTACAGGAGAAACCAAGGAGTCGTCCCTCCTTTCCAATACCTATGTTCTATTCAGTCTATCTCTTATATAATAAAATTGAGAATCTACTTCTCTTCTCTTTTTTTTTTTTAGCCACCTTAATCTAGCCACTCTCTCCTTTCACTCAGATTGTTACAGTAACCACCCGATTTGTTTTTAGAATTGTACTTCTAGACTTCCTTGAAATCCATTCTGTAAACCTCAGCTTTTTATACTGTTCTCCATTTAGGAGAAAATGCAACATACTTGCTGCCTCCAAGGCCTTATATGTTCTGACCCCTAGCTGTTTAAGCCAGCCTCTTCCCTCGCTTTTGTTTAATGATGTCTATCAGTTCCTCAGTCACAAAACTCTCTCCTGAACTCAGGCCTTTGTGTTATTTCCTCCATCTGGAATACTGCTTCTCTTCTTAACTCTTGCTTATCCATCAATGCTCAGCTTAAGTGACACTTGCTCAGAAAGGCCTTTCCTGCTCCCCTCTCATCTAAACTAGAGCCCCATGATTCTATGACATAGCACATTGCCAACTTTTCTTCACTGCACTTAACACAGTTTGTTATTGTTGTGAAGTCATGTCTGACTCTTTGTGACCCCCTGGACTGTAGCCCACCACGCTCCTCTGTCCATGGGGTTTTCCAGACGAGAATACTGGAGTGGGTTGCCATTTCATTCTCCAGGGGACCTTCCCAATCCACATAGTTTGCAGTTAGCTATCTTTATGTGTGATTCATTTTGTTTGATATAAGCTCCATAAGGCAAGCCCCTTGTGTATTTGTGTCCAGGGCCCAGTACATAGTAGCCACTATCAGCTTGAAGTGAAAAACAATCTATCTTGACATTGGTGCTCAAAGAAAACCATATTGTTCAGAAGAGCATGCAGTGATGAGGGGCCTCTGAAAGTGTGTTGTATGTTACATGAAACATGGAGTGGTCTCAAATCTCATCTTTATTTGGAGTGAGTTAACTTTTCTGAGCCCCTAAATTAACCCTTAATATAAGATTTTGAAAGTGCATACTTTATCTATTTTGTTCACTGCTGTATCCCCAAAACCTAGAAAGGTCCCTGGTGAATAGCAGATGTTTAATAAATATTTGTTGAGTAAATAAACTTCTGTTTATTCTTTGGCAGATTTCCTTTCTAGTGACACTCTGAGAGGGTTAATAAAAGAAACCATAGGAAGTCCCTAGTACATAGCAAGTACTCAATAGATGTTGGAAACCCTGATGCCTTTTTCAGATAGTAATTTTTTTTTTTTCTTTTTTTTTGGGAATCACACAAGTGGTTCTCAAAAGCCTTGGATCCCCATGAGTATTAAAACACTGGGTAGGTGCATTTGTAATTTCTGTAACATTTTTCAGACTCCTTACACTTACACCTCACCTCCACTGCTTACTAGAGAGTAGGTATTTTTAAATATATTATATTCCTCAGGTATATTGAAGCAAAAGTTGAGAAACACATTTTAAATCTTGCCTAGAACCAATGTCACCGGAATAATAACTGATAAAGGCTCCATATTAGAAGGCTGTCAATTTTAGGCAAAAGTATTTTTAAAAAATAAAAGAAACTATGCAATGGTTGTATAGTAATGCTACTATCTCTCTGTAGGTAAAACATGTCAGAATGTGTGCTTGATAGAGTGTTCCTCTGGGTGTATTTCTTTGGATTTAATCCTGAAAGCAGTTGCTAGCCCATAATTTGTTTGTTTTTCTTTAAAGAAAAGGGAGAGAGGACAATAGGTTTCTTAGCCCTCCCAAATCATGTCTTAATCTTACTTCAGGCCCCTTTTGCGAGGGAAATATTTATATTCCCAAGGATTGGTTGGAAGAGACTCAGTCATGCCACATTTACCTTTGTGTTATTTCAGTTTAAGAGTTTGTGAGCTCTGCATTCATTTTTATATCAGTTAATTAGGCATGAAATCCAGGAGGGAGAGAAGGATGAGGGTTAGAATCACCAGAGGATGTCCACAAATCCCAGAAATAAGGGAAGTGAGAATTCATCAACCAACAGAATCACATATTACAGCCCAACCTTGGGCTATGAGAGGTAACTTGAGCCATCAAAATAGATGAAAGTGCCTCTTAAAGCCCTCTACTAGTCTATAATTGTAAAATGTTTACAAGCATTTTATGCAATTGAAATATTAAGCAGTTCTAAGTGCCCTACTTCTATGGGGCATATATTTTCACAGGCTGCAGTTTTGAGCATAAAGCTGTGCTTTCTGTAGTATATGGAGGCTCTTCAAATTTGAATACTTTAAATGTCAACATAGAATAGCATTAAAGTTTAGGATCTGGATTTAAGAAAATATATGGTGCAAAATCTGATTTTACATATCATTGGAACACACTGGGAGTGTCACTAACCAGATTCGTCCATTAGAAATAAAACTACTTCCAGTAGAGCTATATTCAAGAAGAGAAGTTCATGGGACACATCCTCATCATTTGTTTAATGATAGCGTAATTCATTTTAAGTTGCAGTTCTATGTGTGTGTTAGTCGCTTGGTTGTGTCCAATTCTTTGCGACTGCATGGACTTTAGCCCTCCAGCCTCTTCTGTCCATGGGATTCTCCAGACAAGAATACTGGAGTGGGTTGCCATTCCCTTTTCCAGGGGATCTTCCTGATCCAGGGATCAAACCCAGGTCTCCTGCATCACAGGGATATTCTTTACTGTCTGAGCCACCAGGAAAGACTGTGACTCTATAGTGCTCTCACAAGGGATGGGCTAAATCCTTTCATTTCCTTCCACTTTGGGATTTCTCAATGTTCCATTAATGGTCTGGGGTCCCATTTCAGTTCAGGGCTAAATTGATCTTAGCCATGTCTTCTGCAGCCCCATTAGCTGCTTGCTTCCTGGGTTCCCACCAAAAGTTTCTTTCCTCTTACTGACCACCTAGTTGGTCTCCCTGAGTTACTTTTCTTCCTTTCCTGCTGTTCACAAACGTCATCAAAAACCCTTTTCTGCAGCCTCTAACAGCTCAGTGAACCCAATCTGTTGTCTCAACTGGTATTCCCAAAAACATATTCATTCAACCAATCTAAATCCCACTTCACTTTTAATCTTTCAACTCTCCCAACAGGTTACTGGGTCATATCTGCACTAGAAGAATTAGACTTATTACCCCAGGTCTACATTTCATAAACTTATCTGTAGGGGTGCTGGAAGTGGTACATTTTTATCCATTTTTATGCATTTTTTCAGGATGATAGTTTTGAAGTGTTTCTCCATTAAGAAACTGAAAGAAAGCCAGTGATATTGGTATTAAAGTGATTACTCTAAACTGACCTCCCTTTAGAATAAGTTCAGATTTTTATCTGCAGCACCCCTTTACCTCTGATTTAGAGTAGGCAAGTAACCAAAGATATACTGGTAGATTCAATATTTTAAATCAATATACAAGTGAAAAATCTGCTCTTGCTTTAAAAAAATGAAATAATAGTTTTAAAATTCCTTCATCCAAGCCCATTGTGATATGGCTATGCTTTATGAAAAGATTTGTTATTTTAGACTAATAGATTGGAAGAGAGGGAACCATAAGAAGACTGTGATTAGTACTGGAACTTTGTACAATGCAGACCAGTATCACTCACTGTTCGTATTTGGAGCTACAGTTAGTGTAAAATGCAAATTTGATAGTGTGGTATCAGTAGTTTTTAAAATATCTTGGATTTTGTCTGTTTTTCTACTTTTCTTCTCTGTTTTCTCTAAGATACTAGTCCTGCTGTCATAGTTTGGATTTAGGCTAGTAAACTTAACACCTGTATTATTAACTATTAAATGTGTTGCTGATTTTCTAAAATTGTTTTCTTAATAAACTTCCAAATAAGTATGTCTTACCATAAAAAAATAAGGCATCTTTCTTATTTTGGAAGATATAGATAAGCATGTGCCCCTTGTAATGAATATGGCAGTCATAGCCATGAAAGCAATTTCTCTCCACCACTAAAATTATTTAGATTAGCTATTTGATTTCTATTCATCAAAAGAAGACAAGAAAACTAAGTAGCTACAATATGCAATATGTATACAACATACAATATGTATATTGTATGTTGCATATACATATACAATAAGCATACAATATACAATATGCTTCTGACTTTAAAAACAGTGTATTCTGAGTCTCAGCTGACTTTTCATTATGTCAGAAGTCTAAGCCACTATGTGAAAAATAGAGCCTGGTGACTGTATGTAAATGAGAGTTTCTACCCCAAGGGAATCAGCTCTGTGAGACTCAGCAAGCAGCTACAAAGGATTTATTAAAGAGAAAAGTGCATCTATTACTGATTAGGATATTTTGAGAGAAAGGCACATTAAGCAGTAATTTTTAAATAATCAGTTTAGCGAATTACAATATCAAATGACTTCAATGCTGGAAAGAATCTTAAAGATCAAAGACCAACTCTCCCATTTTACTGATGAAGCCCAAAGCTTTCTCTACGACCACCTGGAACATTCCAGCTTTCTGAAATGACCTCAGTTCCACTGAACTGCAAGGTCAGCAAAGACAGTGTTTGATTGTTGCTTATATCTGTGGTGTTTGCACAGTGCTAGGAGCATATTAAACATTCAGAGCGTGAGTCCGTGTGATGAATTAATAAGTGATTTTATGAACAAACATGATCACCTGTCTGTTGCACAGGGATTTGTGTTATACAAATCATATTCAAGGTTGATTCTATCTGTTTTCAAGAAGTTCTCTCTCATTACAGTAGCCTAATCTGCTGATATCTTAATCTCTCCCTGTACTACGCACTCTGTCCTCTGTTCAGAGAATGCACAGGCACACACATGCACACAAGCATGCATATACCTGTGAGATAAAGTTATTGAACTTGTAATTATGACTTCTGGCTGACCTCTGTATATTCAGATGATACAGACATATAAATATTTTCTTAAACCTTCTTGCTAATTGCCAGATGGTCAGATCTCCAGCCAGAGTATAAATGTCAGGGGTGTTTGGTACCCTGAGCTTCTGTATCCATGTCTTTTGTCTTTCATTCTTGGAGCAGCCAGGATCTGGGTTCAGTACCCTTGTCCTTCATACCCCGGGCATTTTTCCTTCTCCACCTATACATTTTCATTTTTTTCCTCCTATACCACATCTCCAAACAGGCATTTCTTGAAGTGGATTGATTTTTAGCAAGGCATTGATCTGTGAGTTGAATCATCTAAAAAAGCCATAGCAAACCTAGGACAATTTGTGAAATAAAATAAATAATGATAGTAATGGACTGTAATGCATATAAAACAAATATCTACGAGTCCATACTCATACAAATAAATAACTTAAATACATTAATAAGGAAGAAAAAAGGGACAGCTGTTGCTTGCAGGAGAAGTCCATTTGATGAATGAAGAAAGAACGATAGAAGTTGAAAAATCACCATTTGGCAAACACTGTGGTGATTGCTTCAGATAAAAATAATCAATGGATGTTAAAATTAGTGGCCAAAAGTATGATGAGAAATAGGATATTTGCAGTCTTAATGCATTCACTCATGAGATACTTTTTAAATGTTGGAGGATATTAAGGGGACATAACAACAAAATGCAACGTGGGAACCTGGACAGAATCCAGGACCAGGAAAAAGACATTAAAGGAATAATTAGAAACATTTGAATGGAATTTATAGATCAGTTAGTAGTATCATATCAGTGTTAATTTCCTGGTTTTGATCATTGTGCATCAGTTATAAGTAAGATGTTAATATTTGGAGAAACTAAGTGAAGAGTATATAGGAATACTTTGTACTTTTCTTAACCTTTTTCTCAGTGTGAAATTATTTCAAGACTAAAATTTAAACCTAAAAATAAATAAATAAAAAAGCTCTAACATCTGACATTTGAAAAAAATTTTTTTAATGTTAAGGAATAGAGAAGTTTTTATGATCCTCCTTTGACAGAGGAAATAGATGCCTATAATTTCTGTGATTTGCTCAAGGTCACCCATTATAAACGGCTTCCCTGGTGGCTCTGACAATAATCTGCCTGCAATGCAGGAGACCCGGGTTCCATCCCTGGGTTGGAAAGATCCCCTGGAGAAGGGAATTTCTACCCACTCCAGTATTCTTGCCTGAAGAATTCCATGAACAGAAGAGCCTGGTGGTCTGCAGTCTATGGGGTCCGAAAGAGTTAGACATGACTAAGCGATAACACTCTCACTTTCCCCCATAATAAAGCCATGTGTTCATCACAGCCACTTCATTATCATAGCTACTTTACAGAGTGGAAGGAGAAGGCATTATGATTGCCATTTTGTAGACTTGGAAACAGAGTCCCAGCAAGAAGAAAAGCTTTACCGCCACAGAATGGCTGTGGGGGGTTTCACGGGCGGTGGGGGGGGGGGGGTGAGAGCTCAAGTTCAGGTCTTCTCATTCTCAGTCCAATTTTCTTTTCATTCATATTCCCTGAATATAGTTATCTTTCTCTGCTATTCAACTAACATCTGTTTAGAGTTTCCAGTCAAGGCATTGCACTGAACACTATACATACAAAAATGACAATTACTTTCTGGAAGCCATCTTCAATGAGATGAATTTTTGAAAAGAGAAGTTAGCCAGGTTAGAAAAAAAAGCTAAGGACATCATTCTGGGCAGGAAAGAGGGTAACTTGGCCCTAAAGATGAAGCAGGAGTGCAACAGAATTGGCCTTGAAGCCCAGCAGTCACAGTTCCTTTTATTTACAACTCTGTAAGCATTTAGCACCCATTCACCAGTGAAAGGTTCTTACAGACTGCTGTTTAAATGTCAAGTTCTTTTTCTTCACCCTAACTTTGCTTTGGAAATTGTTGTAGAATTTACTTGCACTCTGCTTCACTGGCAAGCTTCAATTAGTCTTGTTGCCTGTACATCTCTGTGATCCAACCACAACAGTTCCTCTGTATGGTACCACCCATGGGATCGTCTTACCAAAGTTATAATAGTACCTGAGAAGGGTGGCTGGATAACTAATGTCAAGAGAAGATGCACCCGCCTGGCCTTAGAACTCAGCATCACATACTGGTTTGACAGCAGGGCAGCAGGAAGCAACTGACCAGAGAACAAGTGTGACCTCCAGTCCTCTCACACTGTGTGTCTCTGGGCTGATCATATCTCCCAGCTTAAATTCTCCAGCTGGCAATGGGAGATTCTTCAGTTCTGGTAGCTTGGCTCCAAGTTGTGTGTGTGCATAGTCTTGACTGCTTTACAAGCTTTAACCTGCTAAACCCTCTCAATGGAATGCCTTTCTTGGATTTATCCAACCTGGCCACACATTACATATTTCAAATTGTTTCATATGTTCAAATTGTCTGAGTTTGCCTTTCCTTCACTGGTTTCACATGTGCTCTTGTTAGTCTGTGAGGGAGTATGAAATCCACATTGTGGGGATTTAAGGCATTAAACTCTTAAGAGTCATTTATCACAGTCCTGCAAATAATTGTATCCAAGTTCAGGGATAATAAAACCAGATGATTAGTCTCTGCATAATGGGTAATCTTGGATGTTTAGCCTTGGAGTGCCATTGTTTTGGTGCATGTATAATGTATACATCTATATTTGAGCAAGATTTAGTACTAGTGCAACAACTACCTCTGATGCACAATTACAGCAGATGAACTCTTTGCTTGTACAAAGGCTGTTCAATTTGACCTCGAGGGGGAGAAGACAGTGCCTTTTGTATGGTTTATTCAGTTGTGATCTTTTGTTCTGAGCCTGCCTTCAGACATTAATATGATAGACTTTTGGGATCATCATAGGTTTTGTTAGGTTTATCTGTTTAAGACTGGCCACCAAGTTTCAAGAGCTTTGAGACTTTAAGAATACAAATAACAACAGAAAATTCAGTAATGCCTATATCAATTTGTTAAACCATCCATTGGCCCCAGGTTGAAAACTTTATGGGCCTCTACTTTATGGCTGAGGAATTTGCCCAGATTCTATGTTAATGAAACTGAATTCCCAACTGTGTCAGTTTCCAATTATATTATCTGTTGTGTTGGCATAAGAACTTCAAGCCATGCCAGCCTTACAGATTTGATTCATATGATAGGGTGGAGGAATGGTGAGTAATACTTTTATTATCTAACTTATGTGATGGTGGGTTAGTTGCTAAGTTGTGTCTGACTGTTGTGACTCCATGGACTGTAACCCGCCAGGCTCCTCTCTCCATGGGATTCTCCAGGCAAGAATCCTGGACTGGGCTGCCATTTCCTTCTCCAGAGAATCTTCCCAACCCATGAATCAAACCCAGGTCTCCTACATTGCAGACAGATTTTTTACCAACTGAACATAAGGGAAGCCCTGATCTAACTTAGGTATGTCTTTAAATAGTACGCTAGCTTTCAGCCAAAATTACTTGTTCTTCATTAACTCTCCAACACTTGTATATTCTACTGTCCTAATTTCATAAGACATTAGAGTGATTTCTGTTGCATAAATGATAGCTCTCACTGCTTATAAAATGTGCTTCGACACACTCAATAATGTCTTCTTCACACTTACACTGCATTGATTACATCTGGCAACCCCATATGGTAAAACTTAGTTATGACCCTTCTAATTAAATTATAGTTGGAAACCCACTTCTGGGGTGCAGCTCAGCTATCTACTAAGTTTCTCAGTGACATTCAGGACATGAAATAATTTTGAGACAATAAATTTGCAATATGAGTGAGAATAGATGAGAAGGTTTTCAATCTGTATTAATTTATTTTTCAAAATTCATTACTTACACAGTTTGCTTTCCAAGCTAATTCTAACCAAAGATGAGTAACACTGCATTGGCAAAAGTTTGTGCATAAGGTATTTCCATATGCTTAAGCAGAAAGTCCCAAGTACCGTGTTTATATATACGAGTAGAATGCAGTGAAAGATGTTCTTAAGGCAGCTTCTCTAGCACATGCTCCCAGCCTTGTTCTCAGCTAATGACTCTGCATCCTATTTCATGGAAAAAAGAGAACCTATCAAAAGATTGGCACAGCCTCTCACTACCACAGCGTCCTACCTAATAGCTCTCTACCCATGTACTTTGCTTTTTTCTTTTTTTTTTTTTTTTTTTGACTGCACCATACAGCATGTAGGATCTTAGTTTTCCAACCATGGATCAATCCCATGCCCCCTGCATTGGCAGCATGAAGTCATAATCACCAGACTACCAGCGAAGTTCCTCCACATACTTTGTCTTTTCTCCTGTTTCTATAGATGAATTGTCTGTGCTTCTAAGGCCACCCCCTACCAATGCACAGGTTCTCAGCCTTCTCAACCTCACAATTCCGCTCCTGCAATGCCCTTTTTTCCTGAATCATCAATTCCCCTCCTCTTCCCCTGAAGCATTAATACCAGAAAGCAAGCATCCTGTGTTTCCTCCTACCTTAAGCAAACAAAAGAAGCTCTCTCTTGACTAACCACTTCTCCACCCAGCTGCTGCCCGATTTCTCTGTTCTTCCAAAGTGCTGTCTGGGCTGTTTCTGAATCATCTCTTCCAGTTCTTTTTCTTCTGTAACTCATTCTGATCAGATTTCTCCCTGTCTTCCCCACCCTCTCTGTTACATCTGTGTTGGCTTCTTATAGATCTTTGGACTAAACAGACCACTCCTTCCTCAAGCATTTGCTCTTGGTGGTCCCTGGCCTCTGACCCCAGGTGTCAGTGGCTTCTTCCTCTAAGGCTTTGTTCAAAAAATCACCTGTTTAGTGAAAACTTTCCATCATTTTATTTAAAATTGAAATAGTTCTTCACATCCCCTCACTTTCTTATCCCCTTGTGCTGTGTTGATTTTTTTTTCACACATTCTAAAGCACTATTAAACTTATTTTGTTTTCTAAATAAACTCATTAATTGGGCTTTTTGAGGATTTGATTGTTTAACAGGCAAGCTGATATAGATCCCCTCTACCACCAAATTGAACGTCCCATGAGAAGCAAAGGGCCTGGGTGTGAAGCCAGCCCGGAAGGACTTTCTCCTCACCCTCTGAGTGGCTTTGGGCTGTCTACCCTTTCCAAGCCTGTTTTCTCACCTCTAAGTGGGCATAATATATTTAAATCATTCACTCAGTGAATGTTGAGGGCAGTCTAGGTCAAGCAATGAGTTAAGTCCCCAGACAATCCTGAGTGAGACAGAGGTGATTCCTGCTCTCATGGAGCTTGCAGTCTAGGAAGGAGGTAGGTTTGTTTAATACCTGCTGCTGCTGCTAAGTCACATCAGTCGTGTCCAACTCTGTGCAACCCCATAGACGGCAGCCCACCAGGCCCCACCAGGCTCCGGGTCCCTGGGATTCTCCAGGCAAGAACACTGGAGTGGGTTGCCATTTCCTTCTCCAATGCATGAAAGTGAAAAGTAACTAGGTATGTTCAATAATCCTAGAAACAAATGTAACAATGTTACTCTCTCACCACCACTGCCTAAAAGCTCAGTTTTACTGAGAGGCATATGCTAGTTTGTAATCTTCCCAACTTGATTTTAACACTTGATTGCATCCTGAACTATCTCCTAAAAAATACAGGTGAGAGGGCAAGGGGTGTATGTCTAGAATGATTCAAGAGGTTGGTGATACGGCCTCCAACCTGCATTTTCACCATCTCCTAGGAAATTCTGATGCAGACCACACACTGCGAAGTGCTGATTTAGAGAAAGAGTTTTATCATCTTTCTTTTTAATAATAGGTAATAAAAACATTTTAAAGTCATGTCATTCTGAATAAATTATGCTCTCCTAGAAGCCATTTATTCTAGGACTTTGCCTCATATTAATGATATTAATGATCCTTAGAGGCTACACACATGCTATTTAATCCTACTAGGGTCTCAATCTTAAAATAACTCACCCCCCTGAGAACATCTTTAGTTGCCTTATAGCTTTATTGCAAAAAATACAAAGGGTTTTTAAATGTCATCCATTTATGTGGCTAAGAAGTACAGATGAGCAGAGAGAGCCACAACCAAAAGGAAAATTGACCTCAGAGAGCCTTCCTGCCACAGACACTAAGGAAAGCAATCAACAGATGGTGCTGACTGCTGCCATGATTGAGCCATGCAAATTCAAATGTGAGCATCATTTCACTCCGTTAACATAATTATGCTAAGGCAAGTAATTTTGATGTATGACATGTGGCCATGTTCTACAATAAGGTCATAAACCCACAAAATTATTCCTTTGTAAATAATCAGAAGGTGTTAGATATTACTCAATTCAGAATGATTGAAGGTGGAAAATCTGACTTGTGAGTTAAAAGCAAAAGGCGGAAAATCTGACTTGTGGGTTAAAAGCACACCAATGACAATTTATTATTTGTTTCTCTTATTTTTTGGCCTCTCTGTGCGATTTGTGAGATCTCAGTTCCTTGACCAAGAACTGAACCAGAGCCATGATAATGAAAACCCAGAATCCTAACCATTAGGCCATCAGAGACCTCCCTATTATTTATCTTTTATCCTATGGTAATATCATAGATAGCTGTGTCCAAGGAAAAATTTGTTTTTCTACATATTTAGAAAAAGACAATTGAAGTATATCCTGGTAAATATCCCAGTATTTTGCTTCAGATAACTTACAGTAGTTTGTCTATTTGTTATTTATATTCCTCCAGAATATACTGAGCAGAATAAGCTAATGTTTTTGAGATGGTTCAAGGGCATCCTCATGAATATCTAAAACTGGGCACTCCGTTAATACCCCATTCCTCATAAGAAATGTACCTGTAAAAAAAAAAAAAGAAAGAAATGTACCTGTAGTAAGTGGTCCTAGACTTTAAGGCCATTGTGTTATATCTGCATAGTTTAGGCCTAAGTATTACTTTTATCAATCCGATAAGTAACTAGTGGTACCTCAGTGTAATTTTACTATAATTAATAATTGTAGAAAAGTTTGATCATCTTTATGTGTTTAAGAGCTATTAAAATCTTTTGATGTCTATCCTTTGCCTATTTCTCTATAGGATTTCTGTTGGATTTATTAATTGATAGAGGTCTTATATAGAGTAGAGAACTTATCCCTTATCTTTAAGATTTTTCAGTTTATCCCTTCTGTTTTGACTTTACCCATGTGGTTTCTGCTGTGCAGAATTTCGGAGAAGGCAATGGCACCCCACTCCAGTACTCTTGCCTGGAAAATCCCACGGACAGAGAAGCCTGGTGGGCTGCAGTCCACGGGGTCGCTAAGAGTTGGACACGACTGAGCGACTTCACTTTCACTTTTCACTCTCATGCATTGGAGAAGGAAATGGCAACCCACTCCAGTGTTCTTGCCTGGAGAATCCCAGGGACGGGGGAGCCTGGTGGGCTGCCGTCTGTGGGGTCGCACAGAGTTGGACACGATTGAAGTGACTTAGCAGCAGCAGCAGTGCAAAATTTTAATCTGTATATATATATATATAGTAAAATTTATTAATCTTTAATGGTTCCTGGGTCTTTGTCACACTTAGGCCTTCTCCATTCAACACTGTGTGTATAATACATGCGTGTAGTATATATACATAAAGTATATAAATAAAGATAGCACAACATAAATATCTGTAACCTATATATAATATCAATATATATGTATTTACATATATATATGAACTATATATGCACATATTTATCTTTGCTTATGAATGTACACACATATCTTTACTTATGAATGTATGTTTTAAAATTCCCATGCTTTCTCCCTGGAAAGTTCAAGTTTCAGTTTTCACTTTTAAAGTTTGATCTATCTGGAACTTATTTTGATTTAAAATACAAACTACTCATCTTCTTTATTTTTAATACCTGGATATTCTCCTCTTTGTAACACCAGTTATCACTTACTGAATAATCTCTGTTACCCACTGATTTGACATGCTAAATTTTTTCATATACCAAATTAGATTTCTCACCATTCTAATTATTGTAGCTTTTTAAAAAAATTTTTTTAATTGGAGACTGATTACAATATTGTGGTGGCTTCTGTCATACATCAATATGAATCAGTCACGGGTGTACATGTGTCCCCCATTCTAACCCCCCTCCCACTCCCTCCCCACCCCATCCCTCTGGGTTGTCCCAGAACACCAGCTTTGAGTGACCTGCTTCATGCGTCAAACTTGCACTGGTCAGCTATTTTATGTATGGTAATGTATATGTTTCAGTACTATTCTCTCAAAGCATCCCACCCTCACCTTCTCCCACAGAGTATTATCGTAGCTTTTAAGTGCATTTTAGTATCTGATCACTGTTTTATCCCCAGAGCTTTTCTTGCTATTCCTGCTTTCTAATTTTTTCCTATATAAACTTTAGATTGTCTAATTTTTTAAAGTTGTTATTTTTATTGAAATTGCATTAAATGTACAGAGTAATATAGGAAGAACTTATAGCTTTAGGAAAGTGAATTTAAGAATAAGATATCAGTTTTCATTTATCCTAGTCTTTCCCCTCAATTGTCTCATAATGCCGTAAATGATTTTTACAGTTTGTTTGCTTCAACCAGCATTCAGATAAAGTCCAAAAATTACAATTTGTTGATATGTCTCTGAAATCTTTTTAAATCCATCTGCCTCGCTGCATCTCACTGCCCTTTATTTTTACATTTTATTTGTTGAAACAATCACTTGTCCCGCGTAGTTTCCTGCCATCTGGATCTTGTTGATTATACCCTGTTGGTGTTGTTTAACATGTTCATCTGTCCTTATTTTAGGAAGAATATTACATAGGAGATGAAATATTCTGTGTTTTTTAAAATCTGTTTCTCAGCGACATTCCCATTTTTCTTGTGTATATCTTCCTTATTTCTTTCTGAGTGTATTCCTAAGATTTTTTAATAATGATATAACCTCTAAGGAGAGCAGCTTGGCACCATTTATCAAAATTGCAAGTACTTGTGTCTTTTGACCTAGCAATTTAACTTCTAGGAATTTATCTTGCAGAGGTAATTGCACACCTGTGAAATGATGTATTTCTGAAATTACTCATTGCCTCATTATTTGTAATAGCAAAAAATTGCAATAATCTAAATTCCCATTGGTAGGAGACTAATTAAATAAATTATGGCTTGCCCATGCAGTGAAATACTGTGACACTATTAAAAAAAATTAAATAAGGACTTCCTTATGTACAGATAAGAAATATTTTCCAAGATATATTGCTGAATGAAAAAATGAGGTTGCAAATGAGTATGTATATTATGCTATTATTTCTATAAGAAAAGGGGATGTATATATACTGAATATATATAAGATATTTCTGGAAGATAACATTGATTCACCAAGAGAAATTGGCTGACTGAAGGACAGGAGAGTGTGGGAAAGAGAATCTTCATTATATGCCTTTTCACACCTTTGAATTTGGACTCTGTGGATGTTTTACCTATTTAATGATTTTTACTTTAAAAGTTTAAGTATTATAATGTATTATATAACAGGTTAAGATCCAAATTAAGATGCTTTTTGTTTAAAGCCTGTTGTAGCATTATTTGGCACACAGAATTCACACAGAGTCAGTGTTGTTGGGGGAATTCCTGCCCAACATGGTTGGCATGGCACAGTAAAACTAAGAAGCGGTTTGAAACCCTCAGGCAAAAGTTCAGCCGCCTTTTCTCTTCCTTAGTAAACTTATCAATGTTGTAAAAATATCTTAAACTTACTAGGTTTCAGTTTCTTATTCTACAAAACAGAATTACCTTCACTTAACTTCCAACTTGTTATGAGGATGAGCAACAGTTTACATTATGCCCAGATGCCTGGTCCATTATGTTATTTTCTAGCTCTAGAATTCCATGAATTAATTAGTCCCTGGGGAGAACACTGAGGTCAAAGGATATATTTTATGGGAAAATTTCTCCTTTTTATTTTGAAACTGAGATATCCCTAATTGTGTTCTTGAATTTTATTAACGATGCCCTCCTCTTCAGGCCCCCAGCAGCCATATGTAAACTCTCAAGCAATCCTAGAAATGAGGAAGCAGGCAGTGTCTCCCATTCTATTTGGGTGGCCTCTCACCCACTTCTCTTGACTTGAGCTCTGCCTTTCATTGTTTTTCTCCTTAGGCCTATAAAACTGCATATTTAAAATTATAGTTCTATAGCTCTGTTATAGGGTAAAATCTATGAGGCTCAGGTTGCCCACCATTCAGTCATTCTCTGCAAGGATTCTCTGCCAATTATCTGAATTTTTAAAAAGCTAAGTTGAGAGAGCTATTTCATTTTATTCCAATTTACTTATAGATGTCTCATCTGCAAGATAGACTCTGACAGATACCTTGGAGTCATAAAAGTATTCTCTGAAATTTCTCTGACATAACTAGCTTTAACATTTTATGAATCTTAAGATGTGTAAGAGGCAGCCCACAAGATAACAAAATGAAAAGCCAGTATCCTTGCCTACATTTCCCAGACTCTTCTGGGTCCTTCAGTTGTTAAGCCAGAGGAAGACAGCTGCATCATCACAGGGTGCCCATCAGGGCTGGTTCTCACGATATAAGAACCATGAGATAAATCCCTCCATCTAACTGTACAGTGATGGGGAAAGCCTTAAGCGGCTATGTAAGGAGCATGCTAGGGACCATTTCCTGTCAGTGAAGACTATTAAACTTGGAAGACATTCAAAAGAAAAGAATTAAATCTATTGATACATCTCTACAGATCTCTGAAAATAAGACACACTGGTTACCATTTGGAATGATTTAACTCTGCCTTGTGGAGAAGTGCCCTAGCCGTCTCTATTTTTATTTTTATTTTTTTGCTTATGCAACATGTCATTGGCTGATTTCCTTGATTCATCTTTATACACACTTCCTAAAGCTGTTACTATATTGTAAATATTGTTCTGGAAATTACAGGAAGTGAAACCAGGGTACTTTCATATAGCCCATATATCTGCATACACGTTTCACTTATTTGCCCACACTAGGCAAGAAAAATTACGTGTTGCTTTTTCAGCCATTCACAGTGATGAACAGGAAGAGGAAACCAAAGTACTTTTAGAAATCCCCTGTTATGGTGTGTGGCAGGTTTATAAATAGAGTTACCAGGTGAATATTTTCAAATACCATTAATACAACATTAGTCAATATCAGGAAAATTTTGTATTTTAAATTTTAAGAGTTAAACTAACAAAGCAGTGAAATTTTTTTGACATGTTCTTTCTCACTTTCACTTTCCCCACTGTCTATAGTCCAACAAAAGACCATTTAAAAAGTAATGTATGTATCTGCCCTTATTTAGAATGTTTTCCCTTATAGGTCTGTATAACTGATTCACTTTGTTGTACAACAGAAAGTAACACAACATGATAAATCAACTATACTCCAATACAAATTTAAAAAATAAAAAAAGTACTTTTTACAACTGATGTTTAAAAAAAAATAAGGCATATAACAATTTCCTCAGGGTACAGAGGGTGCAAGCCACAAGGATTTTGTGGTTTTTCTTCTAAAGAAAGAGCCACCTAATTTAGGTTGGTGTTTTGTACTGGTTGGAGAGTTCCTTCTGTCGGTTTCTAGCATCTCCAGCAAAAGATAAAGAGAAAAGAATTCTAAGAGGAAATCATAATAACTATTTCCCCAGATTTCTTAACTAGGATACATATTAAAAATATGAGATATTGTAACCTCTCAAAACAGTAAAACAACTGTATGAAATACTAAGTAACAAAACAATCTGTTAATGTTTTAATATTTGGTCTGGGACACAATAGATGCTCAGTAAAGTGTAGTTGGAAGCATGTGAAGTTGCTGATTCCTAACCACTTTCACTTATAAAAATGGCAATTTCACAAGACTTGATCTAATATATTAACATCTTGCCTTATTCACCTTGGTGTCAGAATTCCATGAGCCTAAACCATATTACTAAAAGGCCAAGCTGATCTTAGGAATATTATAATTTTTAGCCAGGATAAGGAAGTATACTTGTGTGGCCTTAACAGACCCTAAGGCAAAGAGAACCTATGCATTTCGCTTCAGGATAGTTTAGCTGTCCCCAAACCTCACCCATGATCTCTTAAAATAAGGCGAGAGGGTAAAGCTAGGGGAGCAAATTAACAATAGCTGTAGGGTTGCATTATCATGGGGAGAGACAGAGAATCAAAAAAAGGAAAGGAAAGAGAGAGGAAGGAGGGAATGAAGGAAAGGAAGAAGGAAGGGAGAAAGGGGGGTTGACAACACTGTAATTATAACCCGAATATAATTTTAAAAACATGCAAATATACTGAATATCTGAGACTCTTCTGTGTCTGGTCAAGAACCCTAACCACTACTGTTCTCTGTTAGAAGATCATCATGTTACAAAATTGCATTTACACTTCTGACTGTACATTATCAAGACAAGTTTAAAACTGAATTTGAATGTTCTGAAAATCTTTCTGTAAAATTTTTTTTTTTAAGGTTAGCACACTGCAAAACTTCTCCGGGTATTTTACCTGATTTCTCAGCCTTTCAGGGTGTACTTAAGTGTTAGTGAATGATCGCACGATGAGGTTACTGCTACTTCTTTCTACTTCTTCCACTGGCAAATAATTGAGAAGCAACATTACACCTGGGTATTCGTTAGTTTTCTAGAGACATATTCAACTTTAAAAAGCTTTATTACACAAGGAATATTTTAATATTTGAAAAATAGAAAATCCAATATTTTTTATTGAAAATAGAAAATACCTGAAATCTGAAAAAACCTGAATATTTCTTTAAACAATGTAGAACACGAGAAGGAAAATAACCACAAAGGCCTCTCTTGGGTTTCTCTGTTCTCATCTACATCCCTAATAACTAGTGTAGGGTGCGACATGGAGCTGTCAAGGACAGGTATTTATTGAATGAGTGAATGAAATTCAGTATTCACGTTGGAAGTTTTGGGTTTTTCTTTAAGGGTCTATAGTAGTTCATTAAATATTGTTTGTGTACAAGATGTTCAGTACAAATGACTTTGTTTCCTCATCTATAACACGAGGGTCTGGGCAAAGTGTTTCTGGCAGAAATGTTCTACAGTCTTATAAACAGCTAAACCTTCAGGCTGGGGAAGAGGGTGAGAGGGAGCAATGGGATTTCTTAAAGCCTTAATGGGTAAGCTCAGACCATTAACGTCTGGCTTAGTTCCAACATGGCCTTGGGCCATGCATGACCGTGATTGATGATGACTTTTTAACCCATCTCTCTGAAACTATTCACTGAGTTTTGCTGTGGGGCTTGCGTGCCACTTGTTTAGCCTTCCTGACAGTATTCCAGAGGAAGTGGTTTGTTGGCCAGTACAAAGCCTCTCCCAATTGTGCCAAACAGAATTATTCATTCCCATTTTGTGGAAGGCCCAAATCGTATTTCTAGGAGGACTACGCACCTGCCAATTCCCCGGTTTTTGTTGATGTTGACTTTGTTTTCCTCAGTAATCACCAGCATTAACCAAACGTTCTTGGAATTCTAAATGGAGCCTCCTCATGAGTTAAGATCTCCTGAAGAAAGGGAGTATATTTTTAAAGAAACGTGTTTTGTGAGATCCATGCTGAGTTTTCTGTTTTTGTTTCAAACACTTGTGTCATGGTCAGGTTATGAAGAGTAAATGTGTTTTGCCTACTTGTAGCTCTGCACTTTCAACTATGGTAACCACTTGTTCAGTCACTCAAATATGTGTCTGTCTTTTTACAACCCCATGGACTGCAGCACGCCAGGCTTCCCTGTCCTTCAGTAACTACTAGCTACATGTAACTATTTAAATCAATTAAAATAAAATTGAATTAAAATCATTATTCCTCAGTTGCACTAACCACATTACTAGAACCCAATAATTACATTGTCAAATGGCTATTTTGTTGGACAAGGACACATAGGTAATATTTTTATCATTGCCAAGAGTTCTTTGGACCACATTTTCCTAACTTTTTGAAGGATACAGAGTAAACAATATTTTGGCTTTTAATTTTAGAAATTTCTTAGGGCCTAAAGTAGGAAAAAATTTGGTCAGAGATTTATTTATTCAGGATTTATTTACTGAGTCAAAGCAATTTCCCAAGAGGTTATCTTTGTTGTGAAATTTTCTTGAAAGTTTATGGCCCCTGCTTCTTGCTAGACAGATGATATTGTGGCCCAGGGAGATTACTGAGAAAACCCAAAAGCTCCTTGGAAGCCTTAGATACTGCCAGAGAAAGCCAATCTTCTCAGTCACTGTTCATCTTCATTGCAATTAGCCTGAGGACTATATGTTAATTATATTAATATATATCAAAGCACTTTATAAATTCTGGGAAGTTTTGGTCCCTTTAATTATTTCTCAGCATTACCCAAACTAGTGAGTCCCTAAATGACCAGACCTCCATTGTCTCTTCCAGGCCTAACCTTCATCTGCGATGCATGCAAAATACTCAAGAACTTTAAAACTGTAGGAGAGCAACTCAGTGCTGGCTGCTATATAATCAGTAATTCCAAACCACAGAGTTCTATGAAATCACTTTGGGATACCCCTGGTACAATGCTAATTCAACCAATAATTAAGGAATAGTCAGTGATTAAGTAAAGGCTAATATCACAGGCTTTTCCTATTCTGCTTATTGGGGTATCCCATGAAAATAAACATTTTTTGGAAGAAAGAATTCTAACTTCAAGGATTTAAAAAAATAAAGAAAAATTACCTTTTAAAAAGATTATAATATTGATTTTCATACAAATATAAAATGAACAAATGTCAAAGATATTATTTAGCTCATTAATTAGTAAGAGATCCAGTAACATGTTACAAACAATTTGTGAGAGAATCCAGGAAGCAAATGAATACATAAGTCTATCGGGACTATTGAAATGTATTTGCTTAATAGATGCAAAACCGGTCACTACCACAGGACAATAAGCAATTGCATTCTAACCGTTCATGTACACTGTGCATTTTATAGACAAGAATTATTTGCATCACTATCAATTCTCTGTAATTTAGAGTTATAAAATTGTTTAAAGACAATGAATGGCCCAAACCCACAGTTAGATAACTTGGAAGGGTATGTTCTAGATAATGCACAATTTTTCACTGAAGATACCCAGTAATCATCCTGGTCTACGTCCAAGTCTTTTATAATTTTTTATGGTAAATTAAATCTCTATAGGTTTTCTCTCTCCCTAGCTCTGGTCCTTTGATTTGCCTGGCCATTTCCACCTTGTTGGAGAGATATTTGATGGGCTTTCTTTTTTTTTTTTCCCTTGATTCAATAGAACAGGAAAAAGAACATAAATATGTATCTTACAGAAAAATCTAAGTTAAGAGACTATCGAAAAGAGTCCCAGTGGGCTGAATAGCTGAAGGGAAAAGCAAAAGAAAGAAAAAGATGATAAGATGAAATCATTGATATCATAATTTCATAGATGTTGCAATTACAAAATTAAACCTCTTTGTTTCTCTTATTTCCTTGCTTCTGACATTTTGGTTTTAATACACATCTCAATTTAATAACACCTGTTTTTTTAGAAGGAATATTTAAAAAGGAAAAAGGTGTAACCATCTTTTTAAAAATAACACAATGGAATATATTTATTCATTCCATAGCATATTATTCCCTTAATAACCAGAGTTTAAATCTAAGGCTTCTTGTCATCCTTCTGAATTAACACTGGGCCATTATTTATCATGCATATGACATGATACTTTACATAATGCATTTTTTGATCAAAAACTTGTAGTGCTTTTTTGATTGAAATGTAATCTTAAGATATTAATTAGCCTCCAACTAATATAAATAAATGAAAAACAATTATCCTGAGGTGAGGGGAAAAAAGATATTTCAAAGAATAGTGATGTGTTCTCTACATTTCCATTTGATTTGATTACTCCGTCACCATACCCCTACCCTTCACATAAGTATATAGCTATTTTTGAAAGTTATCAGGATGATTTTGACAGCTTAGCACCAGAGCAGTCGTCCTTAGGCGTCTCTGGTGGCTCAGACGGTAAAGAGTCTTTCTGTAGTGCAGGAGACCCAAGTACGATCCATGGGTCAGGAAGGTCCGCTGGAGAAGGAAATGGCAACCCACTCCAGTTTCTTGCCTGGAAAATCCCATGAACAGAAGAGCCTGGCAGACTCCAGTTCACAGGATTGCAAAGAGTCAGACACAACTGGGCGACTTCACTTCAGTAGTCCTTCACAAAGCATGCGTAAGTAATTCATCTTTGTTGCTTTGAAAACACTATGATTTATCCTGAGAGATTTGGCGAATTCTTCTGCCTTTAATTGTACTGCTTGACATCCAACAGACAGTTCCTTGTATATATCCCAGGGATAAAAGATTCATCTACTAGCACAAATTAACTCTTTGTATGTGTCTGCTATTGTTGGGTGCTCTGTAAAAAAAGAAAATAAAAACTTGGTTGTTGTTTTACAAGAAAATCAGTTAGTTCATTTCTCCGCTAATGAATGCTTGCATCACTTATAATAGTTTGCATTGTCCTTTTTATTCTCTTCCGTGTATGTGGTTCTCTTTCTTTCTAGTACTGCCATCATACGATATTACTTTTGAGGGCAATTCTAGATCAAATTTGAAGCAAGAATTTAATTATGGTAGCCAACATCAGTGGAAATAAGTCAGCTTAGAGAGCAAGGGTAAACAAATAGCCTAAAATTCACATTTTCCAGGCTATGATGCTTATACAGGTAATGACAACTTTCCTCTCTGTCTGAGGACCAGCTGGTTTCATTGAACACTGATTAAAAGAATCATTCCATTTTCAGAAAAGTTAAAATTGGGGATAAGAAGGAACACCATGCATGTTATAGTTGATGAAGCTTGCTAAATTATAGGTTGCCTAAATACATATTATTTCACAAGGTAATGACTCTTTTTTTTTTGTATGTGACAAATTCTTTGAAAAACTTCCCAGTTTCATTTCTGCTGATCTAGCTTAAACCTGTCTCTTAATCAGGAAACACAGATCTAGAAACGTCAACTTTCTTGTTCCAAATTTCGTCAAGTGAGCTAGAAATAACCAAAATTAGAGTAGTGGTTTCCAACCACTCAATACCTTCTCATGGGGGAAAAAGAACCTTCATGAATTTAAGTATATACACTATAAGTGACTGTCATATTTTCATTTGGAAATGCTTGCTCTTTTATGTGATTGTAAGAGGCATTCTTGTTGTGAATTTTTTTACCCCCATCCCAATTTATGTACTTGGTAAAATAAAAATTTAGCAAACCTAAATTTACTTCCCTCAATTAAAAAAATGTACGTGCAAAAATATGAGAATTAATAGGCCAGAGGGCTTCAAGACAGTGTTGTTTAAAAAAAAAAAAAACAACTTTTTATTGTACTAGGATATAGCTGATTAACAAAAAAATATTGTGATAGTTTCAGGTATTCTTTGCAGTAGACATTTCTCCCTAGTTAAGTCCCATGGCTGTTTCTTGCTGGAGAAAGGACCTCTTCAGCTATTTATCTCACCTTCTAAAGAACACCTCCCTTGCTTTCTCAACTCAAAATATGAAACCACTTTTTAAAAATTTCAAATAATTGGATTATCAAAAAAGAAATGCTACATATATGAATAATCAACCTGTCTATAAATAAGACTACTATCTTTTTTTTTTTTAATTGTTCTAGCTTTGGGTTCTGTGATTCCTCATAAGTGAAAGTGAAGTCGCTCAGTCATGTCCGACTCTTTGCGACCCCATGGCCTGTAGCCTACCAGGCTTCTCCGTCCATGGGATTTTGCAGGCAAGAGTACTGGAGTGGGTTACCGTTTCCTTCTCTAGGAGATCTTCCCGACCCAGGGGTTGAACCCGGGTCTCCTGCATTGTAGGCAGACCTTTACCATCAATTATAAAATGATTTAGTTCTCTAACCTGTTTCAGTGAAGTGTTTTCTGAAGCAAGATACTCATACATGTGTCCACAACCTACCCGACCAATAGCAGTAGAAGGAAAAATGCAAGAATTAACATAGTTTATCCACAGCTCAGCTGCCTTTGCCTTTCCTAGCACCACAACACAGTTCACTATTAGTCTGGTACTGTAGCCCCTTATTTTTATGAAGAAAGGATTTTATTCAGTAGCTTGAAAATAATCTACAAAGTGGTGTTCCATGTGAGAGTAATATATTTCAGAATGCATGGATTGTTATGATTAATGGCGGGACCCTGGCATTTTGTAGACAAATGTTAATACGGTAACGTTTGGGTATCACCTTTTGCGATTTTTCAAGGTGGCATACTTGTTTGTTAATGCATCCCGTGTCCAGCCATTGCATTACGCCAGCACTGGTGACAGTGCCACCTTGTCAGGCTGGAAAGACCGTCTCAGACTCAGTAAGGAAGCACTTTATCACAGGGAGTAAAAAAATGGAAATGAGCTACTACCTGTGGGCTCAAATTAAGTGAGCCTCAAGAATGTAGAAGCAGCAGCTACTCTTGCTGTTCCTTCTAATGCAGCGGTGTGGACCTTTAGATCTCATGCTCTGTTCATACCGCAGATATGTATTGGGCACCTAATATGTGGAATGCATTGGGTGCTTATTCTGATTATCCTAAGATATCAAAGACGAATGTACTTCTATTGTGCCTACAAAAAGCCTCGGGGAAGACACATGTACGGAATTGTCTGTAATAGAAGGAAGCAGTGGTACATCCTGCTGTAGAGGTAGAGATAAAATGTGCCAAGATTTCAGAGAAAGGGGAAATAGCTGTTTTAACTGAAGAACTAGGAGGGTATTCATAAAAGAAAAGGAAGTGGTTAGGAACCCTGATAAGTGGTTAGGATTTGAACATATGGAACCAGGTTGAAGTTGTTCCAGAAAGAAAACTGCACAAACCAGAAACAGGAGAGGGAAATTCTGGGATATGTATTGCAAAAGGGATTCTCACTAGAAATGCAGGATCCGGGAAGGGGAGTAATGGATAGAAGGAAGTGCTGGCGTAGCATAGCAGTGAGTTATGTTCAAGACTGAAGATTTGGGGGTTTAGTCTCCGGGCATAAGGGTGATTCCCAAGGTTTTGTAAATGTAGGAATACCTGTTTGTAACAGCACATCAAGACAGTTCATTGGGAGTTTATGCAGTTGTTGGATTGAGGAGGACTGTAGCCTGGGGTTCAGAGAATGGCTGAGGGTTCTTGGTGGAGTCCTTAGGAATGCATTAAAAGGAAGAACTGCCACCATAGTCAGGGGAATGATCATGGGATGATGGCTAGGAGAAGTGCCAGGGATGCAGTATGGAGTAAGTATTGACCATTCCTTGAACATAAGGGGAAAAGAGATGGGAAAGCGTCAAATACTTTGACATTGACATTTTAAGGAAATAAAAAAGGGTGGGTTTGATTGATAAGACAAAGATTCTTATTTGAGCCACCTTGAATTTGAAATGCTGGCAAGGGTCAAAACTAAATATCCCAAGAATGATTTGCAATGCACATTGGAAATGAAGATAAAAATAAAGCCAGAGCTAGAATTTTACTTATTTGGGAATAATGTGAATATGAACAATAGTTAAAGTGCTTTTTTGTTTTGAGAGACATTCACCAGCAGGAACAGGAATAGTATTACATGGGAGAAGGTCAGGAACAGATCCAGAGAGTATACCTACTTGATAGAAGGGGAAAGGAAATCTTCCCCTCTCCTCTGGAGGAAAAAAAACAAACACTCAGGAGGGGTCAGAAGCTGCAGAGGTGAAGGGGGCCAGGGACCAAAGGGTGGCGTAGGTGGGATCACAATAGCTGGATCAGGCTAGCAGAGTTCATTTTGCTTGCACATGATCTTGCCTTCAAAAGAAGGAAAAATCACTTAACTATAGATCAGATGTCTGTTTCCAGAGGAGTGTTCGTTAAATCTTTATTAAGGAGTTTCCTGATATCACTTGCTTCTGCTAGAGAATTTCTAATTTATTAGAGTTTCTAATTCTCTAGCAGAACATGTAAATCAGTGTCCTGCTGCTTACTCCCCTGGGAAGAGCCCTGTCTCGCAAACATATGGCTGGTCTTTCCAGGAATCCTCTAGAAGCTTGAAGGGACATGATAGGTTTGGACATTTCTTTCCCCCAGTAAGGCAATGTTGCAGAGCAGTGGGTCCATCAAACACTTCTTTCTGCAATGGACCATCTACTGTAGATCAGGGATTCCTAATGTGAAGCCAGCAAATACCCTGGCCAGCAAATATAATGTTCTGTTCCCCATGCATGCATTTCTTGAGATGATTTACCCTTCACCAGATTCTTAAAAGTATCTCTTTTCTTAAAAAGATAAGAAGCGCTGTGATAGATCATGCAGTATTGCACAATGATGCGAGTTCCTTGAAGACAAGAGCTGGTCCTTATAAATTTTGGTATCTTCCTGATACCTCTGTCAGTCTTGGCTGAATGACTGGGTAATGGTGCTGCATTCAGTGGGCCAGCACTAATGATAAAATTCTCATTTTGTCTCTACAATCTCTTGCTTGACTTAACAATTATACAAGCCTAGGGAACATATTTTCTAATAATTTTCTAGTGTCCTGTACTAGTATAACTTTTAGCATAAAATGAGTGCTTCAAACATACACACTGTCTCATTTCTTTCTTTAATAAGTGTGCAGAGTAGGGATTGGCACCTTCATGTAATGGATGAGGAGGCTGAGACACAGAATGTGCGTGACTTGTCATAAGCCATATGTCATATGTCAGCTATGATTATTATTATCTCATGGTACATACGTTAGTCCTGGAGAAGGGAATGTCTATCCACTCCAGTCTTCTTGCCTGGAGAATTCCACGGACAGAGGAGCCTGGTGGGAGGAGAATTGGGACACGACTGAGCAACCAACACACACACATTCATATACATTAGTAAACAAAAATGTCTACAAATGAAATAGATTTGGCCATATTTCCTGAAATATTTATTGGTTGGCAATAGGTTTTGCTTTTATATGAATGAAGGCTTTTTATTAGCTTAAAATATAACACTCATGTTAAATGCAGTCATTTCCCAATAGTTGTGTTATTGAATGGCAGACTACTATCATATAGTGACTTTAATTTTTTGGTCTTGTACTAGATAACATTAAATGAAAACAATGTGTCTTTGCTGGGTAGAGTGAAGATGGCACATCAGATAGCAGTATGGTGTCGTGATGCAGAGCATGGGCTTTTGAACCCCATTTGGATTTCAGACTTCCCCTAAATACCATTATATCTTAAGTATTAAATACCAGCCATGTTTTAAGTTCTCTTTCAGCTTAAGAGAGTACGTGCTAAATTTCTTCCATCTGAAACTAGAGAGAAAACTCATATCTTCTACTTTGATTTTCCCTGGAGAGGACGGAGGAAAAGAGACTGCCACAGCAGCTTCTGTGGTGGCTGAAGTCCGTGGACCAACAGGGCAGCTGTGCCCTGGCATCTGGCTTCTGCCTGGATGCTGTTTCCACGGCAGACTCTGTTCTGCAACCATGTGCTTCATCTCCCACCAGTAGCCATTCTCAGCCTCCTCACTGTATGGGTTGCGAGAGTTCATATTTACATATGGGCTAAACGTTATCTTCCTAAACAAGCAAGAGTTATTCAAACCTTACTACAAAGTGTGTGGGCTTCCCTGGTAGCTCAGCTGGTAAAGAATCTGTTTGCAATGAAGAAGACTCCAGTTCAGTTCCTGCCTCGGGAAGAGCCCCTGGAGAAGGGATAAACTACCCACTCCAGTATTCATGAGGTTCCCTGGTGGCTCAGATGGTAAAGAATCCGCCTGCAATATGGGATACCCAGGTTCTGATCCCTGGGTTGGGAAGATCCCCTGGAGGAGGGCATGGCAGCCCACTCCAATATTCTTGCCTGGAGAATTCCATGGACAGAGGAACCTGGCAGGCTACAATCCGTGGGGTCGCAAAGAATCAGACACCACACACACATACACACACACACAAAGTGTGTGTGGGGATGGGTGCGGGGGTGTGGGAAAGGGTGCAGGGGTGAGGTTTGGAACTTCTCAGACAAAAAACTCATACCTGAAACTTAACCCTAAAATGTGAAGGATTTGCAAAATGACTAGGCAAAGTTCTCTGAAATTGATCAGAAATATTACAGGACTGGCTAAGGCACTCTGACTCATAAACCTGTAGGAAGCAGGCTGCTCTTAGATTAAATGTGTGTTCACTCTGTAACTGAGAAATGCGGGCTGTTTTGCATCATACTAATTAAAATACAATTTTCCAAATGTGTTTGCTCACTACCACTTTACTTGTTGTTTTAATAATCATTTGTTTTTTTAAAAAAATTTCAAGAACAAGGAAGCTACTTAATTGTTTGAACAGGCAGTTTACTTGCAGGTGCCTACAGCAACAGACAAAGTGTCAGAATACAGGGAGAGAGGGAATCCTGTTTCCAGTGTGTGCCAGTCAGGCTCTTTGTGGGGAGACAGGGCATGTGGGATACTAGTTGCCAAGAGGCAGCAATATCACTCTAAGATATCTGGGCACTGACACTGCTTTCTCTTCCCAAGAGAAAGTGGTTCAAGGACCAGATGAGCTTGATACTTTGAATAGTTATTTAAATAGAATCACTAGTTTAGTGGTGTAAGCTTAAATGGTCCCATAAGCCTGAGTATGAAAGCATAGTGTTGCTAGAGCGAGGCTCCTCCCTGCACGGAGATGGGCATCAAGGACAGCAGCCTCCTAGGAACTGATGCCTAAGGAAAACCACACAGAATCTGCCAAATCTGCTTTTTCTCAGGGTTACGACTTCCTATGGGTTCAGCAACTTGGGCTGACTAAACTCCTGGCCGGTGTGTGTCTGATATCTCCCCTCTAGTTGGTAACCCAGTTGGTGCATTAACTTCATGTGAAATTGTTAGTCGCTCAGTCATGTCTGATTCTCTGTGACCTCATGGACTGCCAGGGGGAGTAGTAGCCCCAGTAGCCCTCCAGGGTTCTTGTCCATGGGGATTCTCCAGGCAAGAATGCTGGAGTGGGTAGCGATTCCCTTCTCCAGGGGATCTTCCCAATCCAGGGACTGAGCCCTGGTCTGCTGCATTGCAGGCAGGAGCCATCAAACTGTAGTAAATGGGTAAAGGGGCATTTGAAAATGCCTAACTTCAGCACCTGATCTTAAACCCTGTAAATATTTTTTGGTTTTCACTTGAGTTGTCCTGGGCCTACATGTTTTAGTGTTAGCTAGAATAAACTGTTTCAAAGCCATGACCAAAATATATATGATGAAAGTGGTAGTCGCTCAGTCATGCCTGACCCTGCAACCCCATGGATTGTAGCCAGCCAGGCTCCTCTGTCCATGGAATTCTCCAGGCAGCAATCCTGGAGTAGGTTGCCATTTCCTTCTCCAGGGGGTCTTCACAACCCTGAGATCAGATCTGGGTCTCTTGCATTGCAGGCAGATTCTTTACCATCCGAGCAACCAAAGAAGCCTCATATATGATGAGGCTGTGAAAACTGATAAATTAGCCTCACCACACATTATTAAATATGTATCTATATATACTTAACCTCATGAAGATGGGACCAGGGCTATCTTGTTCCTGGGAGTATCCTCAGTATTCAGCAGCATTATTTGCTCATTTGACTTTTAATTGATTAACAGGATCTTCCAACAAATCCCTTAATGAGTTTTTGTTATAGAGACAATAACACTGCATGTGTTTAAAAACTTTTGGTTTGCTTTATAGCTTTCCCAAGAAATTATTTTTATTATTATTTTATGGTTCCATTTCTCTGAGATAATAATTGATATGTAAATTATTCTTCTCCAGGCTTGAGATTATTCCAGCATGGCTTTTCTTGGACTCTTCTCTTTGCTGGTTCTGCAAAGTTTGACTTTAGGGACCACTTTCACTGATGAAACCATTGCTGAGTTGTCAGTGAATATGTATAACCATCTTCGAGCCACTGGGGAGGATGAAAATATTCTCTTCTCTCCATTGAGCGTCACCCTTGCAATGGGAATGTTGGAACTTGGGGCCCAAGGGTCTACCCTGAAAGAAATCCGTCACTCAATGGGATATGACAGCCTGAAAAATGGTAAGTGTGCTTAGGTTTGATTTCTCGAAATAGTTTGACTTTAGCTTTCAACTCAATTGTGTCGTCTATATCTGAGGCAGCAGTATTTACACAGGGTAAGAAAGTGGTCTCACTAAGATGGTATGAGTAAGACAAGCATTAGGAAACCCAAGAAAGTTCTTTTTCTTAGCAGCATCCCTGGCTGAGTTAATCTAAGGAAATGATATCTTTCTTATTATTGTTATTTAAATAAACTTCACTGTGATTAACAAAAACAAACATGGTTCTTGCTCTGATGGCATTTCCAATTTAGAGAGGCATAAATTAATCAATTATCACATAAATAAATGATAAATTACAACTGTTAGAAGTGCTTTAAAGAAAAAATTCTCTAAATATCAGAAATTTTTATTTAAAATCAACTATATCTTCATTGTTCAACTAGAAACCATGAATTTTTTTTGGAATGTTGTATAATACTATCATGAAAATCTTTTATATTGGAGAAAATTTCTAGCCAAAATGTATTTTGTAATCATTTTGCTATGATGTACAATTTCTATTTAATATTTCTAGTATACATAAGGATTAACTCATTAAAAAGTTGAGAAGTAATACAATTTCGACTGGATTTTCTATTTATAAAGCTAAAAAGTTTACTGAAAGTAAAATTTAAAGGAATATTTTGATTTTTAAACTAGATAATAAAAATTAATTCATATTTCTGATAATATAAGACTAATTTAAAGTAACCTAAGTACTTTGAAAGAAAACAACCCAAATATCTCTACTTTATAGATAATCAATAAAAAAAATAACAATAATATCAGTAATAAAACTGCAAAAGTTAATTTGAACATCTAGAAACAGCACAAATCTTGCAACTTCCTCACCATGTCAGTGTGGGGAAGAAGCCAGTGCTTTTTCTTTGGGCCTGTTCTCTTAATCCTCCTTGCTGTATTTTCATGCTCCTCCACTCTCCAGGATCTTTCACTGTGTTTATTCCCCTAATAAACTTATCCTTTGTCATTTTGCAGGTGAAGAATTTTCCTTCTTAAAGGATCTTTCTCACATGGTAACTGCTGAAGAGAGCCAGTATGTGATGAAAATTGCCAATTCCCTCTTTGTGCAAAATGGATTTCATATCAGTGAAGAGTTTTTGCAAATGATAAAGAAGTATTTTAATGCAGAAGTCAATCATGTGGACTTCAGTCAAAATGTAGCTGTGGCCAACTATATCAATAAGTGGGTGGGGAATAACACAAACAGTAAGTCATTTGGCTCCTTTCTTTCTCTAATGGCTTAGTTTGAACTTTCTTTTACTTCTTCCATTATTTGTCCCTTTGTTCCTTTTACATTTTGAATGTTAGATTGCATTTAGTTGAGTATCTACTAATTATTTTATATAGATTACAACCGATTTTAGAAACCTTATTCATGAATAAACATTGGAGAAAGATGTTAAATCTTTAGACATATATAGAATATTGGCACTGATAAATTAATATGAGATGTGTGTCTCCAGTTGGTGAGTTTCATCTGAATAGTAGTAGTCTTATTACTGTATAGAATTTTACTAGAGCTGACTATTTCATAAGTTAGATGCTATTTAGAATGACAGTTGATGACTTAACAGTGTGATTAAAATAGAATAAGAGAGTTTAAAGATATTTGTTGACTTTTAAACCACAGAATTTAATTGGCAATTAAAAAATTATACAGGATTCCTTTTAAAAAGAGAAGCCCATTTTAAGCCAAATAAATGGAGAGGTATTAGAAAAAGATGCATTTGTTTTAATTTTTATTTATATATCTTATTATCCAAATGTATTCAAGCTCTCCAAATGTTTCATGTTACCATTTTATTTTCCAATTTTACAAACAAAATAATTGAAATTGGAATTAAAAAAAAATAAGACCAAACTGAAAGTAGATTACTTTGGCTGTTCATTAAATTAATTAACTCATGTAGTCAAGACTCCAAAATTAATATTAGTCTAATACATATAATGCTGGAACAACAACAACAAAAGACCCTGATCATATACTCTTTGTCCCTTAATCCCCAAAATGCTGACTTAAAAAAAAAAAAGTGCTGACTAATAAAATGAGAGAATGCCAAGCGAATGTTAGTTCTGTGTTTTCTAACTATGAGATTAAAATGTAACATAAAAGAAACACAACTGTGTTTTAACATTCAAAGACCAAGTTAAGAATAATAATTCACCTGCATCAGACTGAATTATTGAAAGCTGTTTAATTCCAAACTCCCCTTAAACAATTTCAGCCATCACCAAAGTCCCAATGTCTTTCACAATAGATTTAGATAGGAACATTTAAATGATGGGAAATAAGATATCATGAGTTAAACTGACTTTTACACATCTGTTGTCACTCACTCAGAAGCAGTTGTTATATTTGGTAAAAAGATATCCAGAGTACATGAAGAAAACGTTTGAATTGGATGACATTTAAATTACATACATTGTACAAGAGTAAACTCAGAAATGTTTGTTGAATGCTTACTCTGTGTTGGGGGGCTTTCCATTAGTGGTAAAGAATCTGCCTGCGAATGCAGGAGACTGGGTTCTATCCATGGGTTGGGAAGATCCCCCGGAAAAGGGAATGGCAACCCACTCCAGTATTTTTGTCTGAAAAATTCTATGGACAGAGGAGCATGGCAGGCTATAGTCCACAGTGTCACAAAGTCAGACACGACTGAGCTACTGAGCACATACACGCTCTTCGTTGAGTTTTACATTTATCATTGCAACTAGGAAGTAGGGAAGCCTGAGATTCTGTTGTATGTGGTTCTGTAGTTTGTGCAAATGTCAGAGTGCTACTAGTGTATTTTAGGTGGTGTGGGTGTTTTAGATGCCCTTCGTGTGTAAGTGTGTGTATGTGTGTGTGTATAACATTTTTTGCTTTGAAAGTTAGGTACTTTTAATTTTTATTGTAAATATCACAATGGTATAAAGTTCTTAATCACTCTGTCAGATGATAGTTTGACAGTCTTTTGATATTCTTTCATCTTTTGATTTAATATGAATTTTCATCCGTTTGTCTTTGCCTGAATAGGTCTGTTGAAAGATTTGGTATCCCCAAGGGATTTTGATGCTGTCACTCATCTGGCCCTCATCAATGCTGTCTATTTCAAGGGGAGCTGGAAGTCACAATTCAGACCTGAAAATACCAGAACTTTTTCCTTCACTAAAGATGATGAAAGTGAAGTTCAAATTCCAATGATGTACCAACAAGGAGAATTTTATTATGGTAAGACATTTTGGCTTTTTTTCTCTCTTCTTACAGTATATCAACAAATTTCTAAGAAAAAACATGAAATATTCATTATTCAGATTTCTTGTCAATCTGATTTGCGCTGCAATTCAATTTTCTTGGCCCCATTTTCAAAGACTTTTGATTAGATCCTGAGTGAATATTATATGTTGTGACAGTTTTCCAATATGTTTAGTTTATAAAGTTGATTACAGATACAGAGTGGCTTTATTCATGTGAAAATATCTGACCTTGTATAAGAATGTTCTGAGTTCCTCCAGAAAGCCTTTCACTTTGGGGTAGCTTTCAGTGAACCATATGTTCTACCCAGGTCTTGATTTGTACACCCCATCACTTCTTGAACTATAAGCATCCTTTTAAAATTTGGCTTTCAGACTTGTGTATGTATGTGTGTGTGCACTCCGTTGCTCAGTCATGTCTGACCCTTTGAGACCCCATGAACTCTAGCCCACCACGCTCCTCTGTTCACGGGATTTCCCATGCCAGAATACTAGAGTGGGTTGCCATTTCCACTCCAGGGGATCTTCCTGACCCAGGGATTGAACCCATGTCTCTTGCATCTGCTGTGCTGGCGGGCAGATTCTTTACCACTGTGCCACTTGGGAAGCCCATAAATATGCATGGTCAGTCATAATTATTCATAGTTTCACTTACTGAGAGTCTATAATTTGTGATACAGGTCAGCATCTTTGACATTATTTTCAGGGATATTTTGTTGGACTTTTCAGAAGTTTAGGGTGCTAATCCTCTCTACATACCATGCTGAACTGTGATAATTTATTGTCTTAAACAGAAATGCAAGTAAGCTAAGTATATGTTAGAACAAATATTTTATTCTATGCAAAGGTACATTATAAAAGTAAAAGATTACAATCACAGTTAATTAAATTAACAGAATATGAACGGAAAATATCCATTTATTTAATGTGGATATTTGAATATTTAATATAAATATCTAAAATATTTAATGTGATGGCTAAAGGATGTCAGTTAAATGAAAATATTCAGAGCAAAAACATTACCTTTGTTTTGAAAATGAGGCAAATTTTAAACTAGTGGCAGGGCTATTTATTTTAAAGACTATATTATTATTATTAGTGAAAGCCTGGTCAATTTAGCTAAATTCATAGAACACTAAACCAATTAACTAATTATCTAATTTGGAGATTTTAATCACCATAAATGCTCTAGATTTCATGTTGGCTGTGCTACCTTGGCCTCAAAACTTTTAGCTGTGGTAATAATAGAGTAGGCTTCCCTGGTGGACAATCCCTGGGTTGGGAAGATCCCCTGGAGAAGTGAATGGCAACCCACTCCAGTGAATGGCAACCCATTCTTGCCTGGAGAATTTTATAGACAGAGGAGCCTGGCGGGCTAGAATCTATGGAGTCAGAAAGAGTTGGACACGACTGAGCAAGAGTACCGGGTATTACATGGTCAGTTTTTCCCTTCTTAGAAATCAGGTGGATACTGGTAAATGGATTCACATCCAACTTGGATCCAGAGCTTTATTTTTCTAATCATGACTTTTCATTTTTTTAATGATATCCTTAAAATATATTCATTTGGGGTATCTCACTTAAAAATAAAATGTAAGTCTAGAGAACATGGTATGACACATGTGAAACAATTCTGGAGATCCTAAAATTAATTTGGGAGGACTGAGGGATCACTTGAATTTCAGGGCCTACTTTAAAATAGTCTTCTTCTCAGATGCCTGAATTTTTTATATCCTATACATTATCTTGGAAGAAAGTTATAACAAATTTAAACATTTTATTCAAGCCTTGATGGGGGCCTTTTATCTCCTTTCTGTCCTTTTTAGGGGAATTTAGTGACGGCTCCAATGAAGCTGGTGGCATCTACCAAGTGCTGGAGATACCATATGAGGGAGATGCCATAAGTATGATGCTGGTATTGTCCAGACAGGAAGTTCCACTGGCCACGCTGGAGCCATTGGTTAAGGCACAGCTGATTGAAGAGTGGGCAAGCTCTGTGAAGAAGCAGAAGGTGGAAGTGTACCTGCCCAGGTGAGAGACGCCTATATAACTCCTGATATCGTGGGCTGAGGGTACCAATGAGGGTTCTGACTCAGAGGAGCCCTTGTCACTGCTTTTGAATTTTGTCTGGTGTTGCTCTTCTCTTCCTCCTTTTCTTCTCTTCCTCCTTCTTCATCTTTTTACAAAGTATTCTTTCACACTCATTCAGTTCTTCCCAGAGACACAGGCTGACTCATTGATTCATTCAGTACTACTTATCAAGACCAAGTTTCAGATATGAGTCAATATCCTTAGCTTAATTTTAGAAGATTTTTCAATAGATTGTCTCTGAATATCATTTGCATTGACAGTCTTCTGGTAGTTCATTAATATTTGAAGTGTATAATAGCTGAGGGAAAATAACTTTCTACTTTGTTGGAAGTGCAAGCAAGTCATGTTTTAGGTGTTAAGATGCAATCGTAAATAAGCAGGAAGAAGCTTAAAATTCTCCCTGTGGCTGAAAGAATAAAAGCTATGCAGGGCCTAGATATTCTGACTACCATCCACTTCCTCAGCCCTATCTCTGGCCCCTCACCATATCATATCCTTTGTGGTGGGTACTCTCTGTGTGCTTGTAGCTATACCTCAGTCATCCTGCCTCTTTATACCTCTAGGTCTCTATGTACATTTTTGCATTAGCCTAAAATGCCCTCTTGGAGTCTGCCAGGTATTGTTCACTTGGCCTTCAGGTTACAACTCTGGCACCAGTTCTTCTAGAACCAGGTGATGGAGCCAATGACCCTCACTTTGCCTCATGTGTGCGCCTCCCAGTTATGACAATTCATTTATGTTACTGTGCATGTTTGCTAAGTCACTTCAGTCATGTCCAACTCTCTGTGACCCTATGGACTGTAGCCCACCAGGCTCCTCTGTCCATGGGATTGTCCAAGCAGAATACCCGAGTGGGTTGCCATGCCCTCCTCCAGGGGGTCTTCCCGACCCAAGGATTGAACCCACATCTGTCTCTTACATTGGCAGATGGGTTCTTTACCACTAGCACCACCTGGGAAGTCTCAAATTACCACCCCATAGCAGAAATTAAATTTTTTGTAGGTCTTGCTTTTTTTTTTTGTAAATTCTTTTAAAGTCAGTTCTCTCTCCCATCCTAGAAACAGAATAAGTGTTTGCAAAAATCAAATCCAACTGAAGATATTATTCTTCCCTGAATACCTTAAAACCTAATAGGGGAGCTAGACCAGTAAACACAAACAACAAATTTATAAACATAATGTGTAAATTCTAGGCTAGAAAACAAGACACAGATAAACAGCCAATAAGCATACACATGTGTATATGTGGAGTACAGTTCCAATATTCATTCCATATTAAGAAAAATTTTAAAATATGATTAATATGAATACTGAAGGATGATAAATAAAATATTAGTATTAAAGTTGAATTACTAAAGTTCATTGTGCATGCATGCATGCTAAGTCGCTTCAGTCATGTCCAACTCTTTGCAACGCCCCCCTCCCCATCAGATTCCTCTGTCCATGGGATTCTCCAGACAAGAATACTAAAACTCATTAACTCATTCATATTTATTCCTTTAATAACATTAGGAATTATCATTTGAAAGTTGCATTTTATATAAATACTTATTTTTCCAAAACTTTAGCTGATGTTTGTTTATGTTAATGAAAGACTGTTTGAAACTATATACATTTTTAGCTAGAACTATATATGCACTTTATTTTAAAGTTGTATATTCATAATATATAGCTATATATTTCTTAGTCTACATATGAAAGTTAAGGTAATCATAGCCCCAGTTTTTTTCTTTCTGACTAAGGTACTTAACTTGTGTAACTTCCCATGATAATACATTTCTGTAGAAAGATTTCTATTCTCAAGGCGAGATAGCCAATGAATATCTAACAAACAAAGCCAAGGGTTTTTATAATAGGTGATCATTTACATCTGTTATTTAGTACATGAGGGCTTCCCTGATGGCTCATTGGTAAAGAATCTGCCTGCCAATGCAGAAGACGTGGGTTCATTAACTGGGTTGCAAAGATCCCCTGGAGAAGGAAATGGTAACCCACTCCAGAATTGTTATCTGGGAAATCCCATAGGCAGAGGAACTTGACAGGCTATGGTCCATGGGGTTGCAAAAGTGTAGGACACAACTGAACAATGACAGCAATTTAATATATGAACCAGGTATCTTAACTCTAAAGGAACCATTTACTATTAATCTTTAAATAACTAAATCTGATTTAAACTCTTATCTACTGACCTTTTATGATTAATTTTGTCTTTTTCCTTGTATTTTATAAGGAATTCTTTTTGATGATATCAGAAATTCAGTACAGAATTAATGCATCTCTTACTAAATTCTATGAATTAACTGTAGCATTTCCTCAAATGTTTAATTCTATGAGGATGCAAAGTTATTTAGTATTTTAAAAGAATTCTAAATGAATGCTTAATAAGTATCATATATTGTAATTCAACCGTATTCACTAGAAAATGTGGCCTCCAGGTCCCGTCCACTGAGAAATTGAATGTGGCAGCAGAAGAAAATTAAATTTTCATTTTCTAAGAGATACTCTTCAATTATGAAATAGTTTAGCTTGCTTGCTTGCTCATATTAATGCCTGCTACTAAACTAGGCACAGTTAATTACCATGTATCCATTTTGCCAGAAGTTCTATGAATTCTCCTTCTGCATGGCTAATGCACAGAGTGGGAGGCTAAATAGCTACATAAGATAAATTGGGTTTCCTTTTTTAAGAGATTGACTGTTTTCAAATGCCAGTGTGTCAGTAATAATCAATGGGAACCATCCACCCCTCCGTTTTACAGCTTTAGGACCCAGCAGATGTTCATTGAGGGTAATGATTTATGGGACTTAATTTTAGCAAAGGTAAAATTTTCTAATAGTTGTGTTCCAGCTTTACTCAAGCGTCTGTCTTAAAGGGTTTATGTAGTTTGTTTGTTTGTTTGTTTTTTCACATGGAGACATTAAGAATTGAACTTAGTATTTCTGAATTTGCCCACATTCTGGTCCTATCTGACAGGTAGTTACTTTCTATTATATCAGATTTTATACAAATTGACTTAAAATGCTTTCCTTAAGAGGCATAGGGTGTTTGGGGGTTGGGGGAGTGTAGAAGAGGCAGTTACTTCTGTATTGTTATTTTTTTTCCCCCTGAACAATAAATCCTACAGGAATCAGGTGCTGAATTGAAATTACGTTTTTATCCAAAATACAAGAATCTGTTCAGAAGAGGGTAAGATTTCTATCTCTATGTGATATTACCAAATCCAGTGAAATACCACAAGGTTTATACATAGGCATACATACATCTCTAAGATTTAAATGAGATTGCCAAATATTCTTCCAATTTATCCATGTTAGAAATTATAGTTTGGCTACTATATGAAATATATATTATTTGTATATGCATAATATATGTAAAATATTTAAAAAGCACTGTGGAATAATGCCTGCCCTAAAGTAAGGGTCGTGTAATTATTATCTATTATTACTATTGTTTATTTCTAAGTCTTAGTATTTATCTTTTGTTAATCTATCTTTATACATACTTTTCTCTAAGTAGGATTTTTAAAACCTGATTCTAATGAAATTGCTGTCTTCATTGTATATTTTTACTTTTCTGATTTTACTGATACAGTTTAGGTATAAAAAGATTTTTCTAACATCAGAATCAAATCTCTACGTGGAATGCAGATGGACTGGCTGTAGTATCTTTCCACTCTAACCTTTGTAGTCTCAGATTTTTCATTTGTGATCAGAGTGCTAGAAATCAAAGGATAAGTGGTTCTCTGTTTTGTAGTGAGAACCCATCCTGCTACTTTGAAATGCTTGTCTACTAATAAAGCACTTCAATTTCATGACTTAAAAGAAAACCGGTACATAAGCCATCTGATTTTGTTCTTTAACATGAATGCTTTTATTAGATTTTTCTACAAAAGGTTTGATTGATTCTTACACATATTTTTTTTACAAATGTCCTTATATGTAATATATATTTGTTCTTTTCTAACACTTGCTTCACATAATCTCCAATGTTTCTGCCCTCCACATACCTCTTTAATTTATTCAGATATAATAGAAAGTTGCAAATACAAGATTACATCAAATGCCTTTACAAAAACAGCCATGCCTTATGGTTTCAAAAAAGCAGTGTTGTGGGTTTTTATTTTTAAAATCAGTGGGTGAAATGTAAAATCTTCCTGTAGCTTGTTTGTCTGTTTTTAAAGAAGCCATTGTTGGAATTACAGTGATTAGTGGTGGGGGGACTTTTCAGTTGGGAAGATCTCAGCTCATATCTTTATTCTGCCACCTATTAGCTGTGTGATTAGGGCAAGTTGCTTAGTTTTGTTGAACTTCAGTTTGTTCTTCTGTGGAACAGAGATAATAATACCTATCTCATAGGACTGTGTGAGATTATCACAGGGATGATTAAATGAGATAGTAAGCATAAAAGAATTTACACAGTGCCTAGGATATGGTGGCACTGGAGCTAATGGTAAAAACCTCTCCTGCCAGTGCAGGAGATGTGAGAGACGTGGGTTTGATCCCTAAGTAGGGAAGATCCCCTGGAGAAGGAAGTGAAAACCCACCCCAGTACTCTTGCCTGGAAAACGCCATAGAGAGAAGAGCCTGGTGAGCTACAGTCTGTAGGGTCACAAAAAATCGGAAATGACTAAAGCGACTTAGCACTGGGACTTGGTAAATATTCAGTGTAAATGTTACACATAACTGCAATACAGTAAGTATTGTTAACAGTATCTGCCCTTTATTTCATGCCTCCTACATGATAGCATTGCCCTAAGCCATTTGGAAACCTTATTTCATCTCCTCAATGATGCTGTGAAGTAAACATTATTATTGCCATTTTCTGCATCCCAAAATTGAGGCTCAGAATTTAGGGAACTTGCCCAAAATCAATCTCTATAAAATACCATCTTCATCTGAACAGCCTCAGAAGTGTGAAACAAATGAAGCTGGTTTTAAGAAGTAAAAAGGATTCCTTACTGACACCTTCCTTCACGTCCCTATTTTAGGCGGATCAGGATATACATACTAACTGGATCATATCTCAGCTCTGCCACTTATTAGCTATGATCCAAGGTGGAGCGCCCCTGGTGGCTCAGCGGTAAAGAATCTGCAATGCAGAAGACCTTGGTTTGATCCCTGGATCAAGAAGATCCCCTGGAGAAGGAAATGGCAACCCACGCCAGTATTCTTGCCTGGGAAATTCCATGGACAGAGGAGCTGGGTGGTCTACAGTCCATGGGGTTCCAAAGAGTCAGATACGACTTAGTGACTAAACCACCACCATCACCACTTAATCAAGTTATTTCATTTCTCTGCCCCCTCAGTTTCCTATAGTATTAACTGAAGATAATAATACCTACCTCAAAGGGCTGTAGTGATATTTAAATTAATCTGTTTTTATTGATCTGTTTTATACTGTTGGAAAAGTTTCTATTGTATAATAAGCTCCATCTGTGACCAATAAATAAACCAACAAATAAATAAATGACAAAGCACACACAGAAAACACTAGAAAATTTCACTTAAGTCATTGAATATATTCTCCAGTATATTTTCCTACTCACCCCGCTTTTTTATTTTCACAGTCACTATCTCCTTTTTATGCTATCAAAGTAAACAATGTTTAAGTGCAAGTTGAACTGTTGGATATAGACAACATTTACTACTTAGTTTAACATCTTTGCTATACATTTACTCATCTGTTGGTTTTCTCCTGATCATTCCTCTTGTTTATAACAATCATTCTCTGTCATTCTTCTTAAAACCAGAAAATCAGAAATGATGCTAATATAACGTTTAGTGACTATTACAGACTTAGCTTTTTAAGGACACAGCCCATTGCCTAAAAACTTATATTTATGATCTGTTTTGATTATAAGGCAACGTATTTCCTAAAAAGGAAATATTTAGTACTAACCAGCTGTTTTCACTTTTTATAAAAAATTAATAAAAAGCCTTTGCTTTTAAAAACTGTAGTTGCTTATTAATACAGTCATGTTTCGTCCATATTTTTCACTGGAAATATGGGTGATCCAATTCATTGATTTGGAAGAGATTCCATATTAAGACCAACATGGCTTCCTATTTATTAATGTAATACTATTCTGTTATGTTATTCTTTTTATTACTCCCTCTTTTTACAATAATAATCAAATGCTACATGCAGTCAAAAGTCAGTTTTAGCATAATATATCCTCTATAAAATATACTTTTAAAAAATCAACGTATCTAACATTTTATTCTTGCCCCAGGTAACAATATGCTGTAACTAAGTACTTCTTCCCTTCTATGTTCTCCAGGTTCACAGTGGAACAGGAAATTGATTTAAAAGAAGTTTTGAAGGCTCTTGGAGTAACTGAAGTTTTCATCAAAAATGCAAATCTGACAGCCTTGTCTGGTAGGAAATAAACATCAATTAAATAAAAAATATTCCAAAAAGCTTTTTTGTAATGATGGTGGTGAAGCCTCTGTTTATTACAGAGTTCTGAGGTAAAATATATTTATCAATTGCCAGATAAATATAGCAAATATATTTAACTTCTATAAGAAAATTATATTTACAGTCATAACATTAAATTTATATTATTCTAATTCGTGTCTTATCTTTGACAGTAGATTATATTCTCCAGAAGACCTGTCTTATACATCTTTGAATTCCCCATAACATCTGACAAAATGCCTTGTAGACAGATAATCAATAGATGTGTTGATTGAATATCTCAATATATCTGGTTATAATAAATCATATAGGAAAGAAAGAAGGAAGAAAGGATAACTGAGTACCCACTGTGAGAACTAGATGTTTTAAGAACACCTGAGAGATGATGTAAATATTTTCCTGCTGCTGCTGCTAAGTCGCTTCAGTCGTGTCCAATTCTCTGTGACCCCATAGACGGCAGCCCACCAGGCTCCCCCCGCTGGGATTCTCCAGGCAAGAACACTGGAGTGGGTTGCCATTTCCTTCTCCAATGCAGGAAAGTGAAAAGTGAAAGTGAGGTCGCTCAGTCGTGTCCGACTCTTTGCGACCCCATGGACGGCAGCCCACCAGGCTCCCCCGTCCCTGGGATTCTCCAGGCAAGAACACTGGAGTGGGTTGCCATTTCCTTCTCCAATGCAGGAAAGTGAAAAGTGAAAGTGAAGTCGCTCAGTCGTGTCTGACTCTTCGTGACCCCATGGACCGCAGCCTACCAGGCTCGTCCATCCATGGGATTTTCCAGACAAGAGTCCTAGAGTGGGTTGCCATTGCCTTCTCCAAAATATTGTACTAAGTCATCAATAAAAAGCAGTGGTTTTGAAGAAATAACTTCAAAATATACTTGGCATACTGGCTGTTGAGTAATTTATTTTAAATATCCCACAGGAAAACGACCAAGTTAAATTATTTGATTTCCTAATTTGATCAGGATAAAAATATTAACATATTAGTAATAGTAATGTTAAGGTACTTAGAAATGTAAAATTTTTTGGAAATACTTTAAAGCAGCCAACTGCAAGACACTTGTGAGTATAAGTCTAGTTAGACAAGATAATTATTTTCCATTATTTCTATAGAACATGGGAAATAATCCTTTTTCTGATGAGATAAAGACAGATACATACCAAGAAAAAAGATACTGAATGTCTAGGGCTTCTTTATATGCAATTTATTGAATCAAAGTCTCCAACTATAGAGAGAGTAGAGGTGATAAAAAAAAAAATTCTTTAGCCTTTCATGTGTTTATAAGAAAGAATTTAGATTTTTCTCTCCTGAAGCAGCAACCTATAGAAAAATGAAGCTGACTAAATAATAGCTTCTCAACCTGGAATGTGAAGGCTCATGGACTGAATTTAGAAAAGTGGATGCCTCCACCCCTGAAATTGCATTTGGGGTGCGTGTGTGTGTGTGTGTGTGTGTGTGTGTGTGCAAGAGAGAGAGAGACAGGGCAAAGATAGGAGGTGCATAGCTTTCAAGAATTTCTCAAGGAGTCTACAATGAAAAAAGGCTTTGTCTTCCCAGGTTTTGGCTTGGGAAGATTGTTTTCTAACCAGCATTCAGCTTCTAGCAATGAGATGGTACTGATGTATTCGATACCACAGCTTCTACCCGTCATTTAGACAACTTACATCCCAAAACACTTATGGAACTTTTCTACATGTCTACTATATAAATGTTCCTGTCCTCATGAAAGAAGTGAATGTTCCCTGAGGAAAGGCCCTCATATCTCACATCCAGGCTCCTAGGGCTCTGAACTTTTGAGTAGGGTTGTCAAGAAGATAGGACTGGTGGAGATTCAGAAGGTAATGGGTACATTGTACTTGAGTCGGAAATATATTCATGGTTCGAACATAGGATAATTTAAAGTTCTTACGCTTCTTTCCTTAGGAATTCAGAGAATCTGTCTGCTATACTGGCCAAATTCCAACCGGATAATTATATTTTGCTTTCTTACCATGGCTCTATTTTCAGTTTGATTAGAGATTCCTCACTGTCTCACCCAAACATCTAGGCAGTTATTTCACACACACAGAATATTTGCTGCTTTTCAGTCCTGAGGAAGTATCACTGTAGTGGCAAATCAATTATTGTGATCAGTGTGGCTTAAATTTTTTCACATATCTGGAAGGTTTATAAGGTAATATTTAATTGCCTTTACTGTCAGAGACAGTAGAGCACAAATGTACATATTAGTGGAGATTTGAAATCACACTAGTCTCTTTCTGAGTTCAAATAGTCTATAGTGGAAAGTCTCTGCTCTTTGAACAGAACTCTATCAGCGTTGAATTTGTCTGGGCATCCTGCTCTCAGAGGCATTCCCAGTACCTGACCCAGGGCTGACACATAGTTGGTACACAGTAGACATCTGCTAGGGCTTCTCTGGTGCATTGCAGGAAATGTAGGAGATGCGAGTTCAATCCCTGGATTGGGACGATCCCCTGGAGGAGGGCATAGCAACCCACTCCAATATTCCTGCCTGAAGAATCCCATGGACAGGGGACCCTGGTGGGCTGCAGTGCATAGGGTCACAAATAGTTGAACACAACTGAATCGATTGGGCATGCACGAACATCTGCTAGAGGATAAACCAAGGGAGAGAAGGGGAGAATAGGTTTATCTGGGGCCACCTTGTCTGTTATATTTCTTGGATCATTTAACTCCTTAAAATATCAGTAAGAAACCCAGGATTGGCCTCAAACACTACCCAATTCAGATTTTCAGAATAACTGATCTAAGGTTAACTTCTCAGGCTTTCAGTGAGAATTCCTTGATTCTTAAATTTCTAGTTTTGCCAGAGTCTTAGAAATCCTGGCATACCAGCCACCCCAATGAATATATTCTTCATTCTCTTTCTCTTTCCCTCTCTCTCTCACAAATATACACATTACCTTATAAATCATTCATTCAGAAACCTTCTAGTGACACAACTATAAAACTTGCTTCTCCATTCCTCTAAATTCAATAGCATTTATTCCCTGCATCATTTTGGGGGCACCATATGCTCTGTCTTATGTGGTTGGTGTCCTTTTCACATGTATCCTTCTTTTCCCCAAATAACATGAAAACCTTGCTGATTGAAATGTTTATGACGCTTAGTAATCCTCACAAGTACCCAGGAAAATTTATAAACATGTATTTGGTTATTACTTTCTGCTTTAATGAAAATTTCATGGTGTTTAAGTTATACAAATCAATTATATTCAGTGCCACGTCTACTCCTTTCACTTAACAACCCTTAGTAAGCAGAGAGGGTGAGCAAAGGACAAGGTCATAAAAATGAAGAAATGATTACGATGGTATACCTGCTCTGAAGAAACACGCAGACTTGTGAGGGGAGAGACATAAACAGCTGGATTTCATAAAAGGAAGAGTGACCAAAATGTTTTTTTGCAGAGTAGTTCTTTTTTTAAAAATGATTTTATTTATTTATTTAATTTTGTCTGTGCTGGGTCTTTATTGCAGCTTGCGGGCTTTTCTCTAGCTGCAGGGAGCAGGGGCTGGTCTCTAGTGGTGGTGCACGGGCTGCTCATCGCAGTGCCTTCTCTTGTTGCAGACCATGGGCTCTAGGGTGCGCAGGCTTCAGTGGTTGTAGTTCCCGGACTCTGGAGCACAGGCTCAACAGCTGTGGCTCATGGGCTTAGCTACTCCATGGCACATGGGGTCTTCCGGGATCAGGTTTCGAACTCCTGTCTCCTGCACTGGCAGGGGGATGCTTAACCACTGACCCACCAGAGAAGCCCCAGGCTGTAGCTTTTAAGGTATGCAAGTCCATGCAGCCCTGCGGGCCCACAATTACAAACACTGCTGACCTGCAGACCAGATCTCCATGTGTCCCTGGGTGAGAGTTTGCAAAAATCAGGGCTTCAGGGGAGTGAATAATTTCTTTCTGGGGAGGAACCAGCAAGTTGTGGCAAGGCCCAGGGAGAGCTGAAGGAGGGTGTCTTCCTGCCTACACTCCCTGTGAGCGCCTCTGTAGCCTGTACATGGAAACACACCTGCAGCCTGTCCCTCAGGGTGAAGCTCCAGGATGAGGCAGTGAGCCTTTTTCATAGGCAGATGGGGATGGTTTTAATTTACTGTCTATGCAGTACCCTGGGGGTAGGAGCCTCACAGAACTGCCTCTCTGATTGTTACAGTTTGGGGGCGGGGGCCCAGAAATGCAAACCCCTCTGGCCACAAGGGCCAGGCAATTAAGGGGCATCCCTGCAGGGACTGTGCTCGCTCCCCGGCTTTAGTGATGCAGGTGAAGATCACTGGGGGAAGGGCACACCCCTGCCTTTAGAAAGATTGGGGACGAGTGCTGGGAATGGGGCACACCCGAGACTTCAGCAAGACTGAGCCTGTGCAAGCCAGGCAGAGGGAGAAAGCAAATGCAGCACTCATCCATGCCACTCTCCAGCTGCTGCCTTTGTGCTGAATCCTGGAACAAGCGAGACCGTGTCATTTAAAAGCAGTGTCTCAAGTCTCCCCAGCCCCTGGGTCCTCTGGACGTAAGCCCCTTAGGTTTCCAAAGCCAGGTATTTGGGAATCTTATCTCTGCAGTGCAGGTTCCTAGGATTGGGTGAGTGGCTCTGGACCAGAAATCCCTCCCTACCAGGGTGTGTGATTTTTGGTGAGACTGACCCTCTGCCTCTCCTACCTGTCTCCATGAGGCCCTTTGACTCATTGTGGCCCCTCCCGTTGGTCAACTGCTTATTAACTCTTTTCTAGCAGTCATTGTTCCATACATAGCAGTAGGTTTGGTGTCTGTGAAAGGAGAGTTCAGGATTTTGCTCCATCACCATCTTAGACCACCTCCTCGTATGTATTTAAGCTTTTAAATGAGCAGAACATTATGAATATCTTAGAAAATGATAGCAGAGGTTGCCTCAAGGACAGAGGCCACTAGGTGAGAGAGGGCTTTTCACTTCATAGGCCACTGTATTTGGTTTGGAAATTTACCTTGTGTATGTATGACTTCTTTAATACTCTTTGCTAAAGAATCCACCTGCTAAAGTAGGAGATGTAAGAGACACAGGTTTAATTCCTGCATCAGGAAGATCCCTTAGAGAAGGAAATGGCAGCTCACTCCAGTATTCTTGCCCGGAAAATTCCATGGACAAAGGAGCCTGGAAGGCTGCAGTCTTTGGGGCCAAAGGATCAGACATGACTGGGTACACACGCACACATTTAAAAACTAAGAAAATCTTTTTAAAGTAACATTATTAGCAGAATTTATAAATTTGAAAGCACCCAGAAACAATTCAGTAGTGTTGGGATGCTGTTACATTTTTAAATCGTGTAATGAAAATTTTATCTTCTTCAAAAATAGTAAATGTGATTTAGCAGTGAACAACAGCATCAACAAAATACCTTGCTTCACATTCTCTTGCTTCTGGAAAAACTGAGTGACTCGAGAGTCCTTTGCTAAGACCCCTTGAATCCACTCTTTCATTTTCTGTTCCATGGCATCTACTTTCATTTCAGACTCTCATTACTGCTGCCCTAGACTATTTCAATAGCCTCCTAAACAGTTTCCAATCTCTCTTCCATCTAATCTGTCTTATCTACCACTGCCAAGATTAATCGCCTTAAAACTCGCTCTCAGATCATTCTAGTTCCTGTTCAAAGCCTCCCTTCCGTCTGCTGTGCAATATCCACCTCTCATCAGGACGTTCAGACCTCATCTCCCTCCAGCCTCAGCTCCATCTGATTCCTTACACACAGCTTGTGCTCCAGCCAAACTGAACACTCGCTCGGCACCCCACATCCCCCCAGCACCCCATCTTTATGAAATCTCTCCCACCCGAATTATCTTGTGAACTGAGCCTCAGGTCAGATATCCCTAACTTTATTAAGTCACCATGATTATACCAACCAGAAGCTACCAGTCCTTAACTTCTACAATATTCTATTATTTTTCTTATGTCACATATCATGTCTAATCTCCTAAAATCATTTATGTATTAGGTATCCCCTGCCAGAATTTAAGCTCCCCCAAATTGATCCTTATGTGTGTTTAAGAAGCACCCAGTACTGTTTCTTTCTGCTTTGTACTGTCTGGATGAAAGAACAAATAAGATGAGACGTTCTGTATCTGTTGTGTTTATTTTTTCACCTCAGTTTGATGTCCATTACTTTTGACGCTAAATTCCATTAACATAAAACATAGTAAAGACTCATATAATAAACATGGAAGCTAGAGAGTGCTGAGAATCATTTTCTTCTCAGGCTTTATTTAAAATGCTCATCTAGTTGCAGTGAGGATCCGGTTATAGAGTAGGGCTATTTTTGTAATGGAAATGAATGTCAGCATTTGGATTAATAGATAATCCTCTTGGAAGGTGTAAGGGGAAAGAGAAAGAGAATACTAAATCCTTCCGCACAAAGTATGAGCTTTAATAAAGGAGCCAATAAAATAAAGGAATTAAGAAGACACAGCAAAAGCCACATTCAGGTTAGACTCAAGTGCGGGGATTTGTGCTGGACTGACTTACATCTTGCCCTGTTTGTTCTCGTTCTTCTGCCTGTAAGTCAGAGAGCTGTCTTTCTCTTCCAGCTATTGTTCCAACTGAAACCATAATTCCACTTCTCCCCCTACTTTTTTGCCTGGACTGTTGCAACAGCTGACAAAGTTGATCTTCTCGCCCCCAGCTAATTGCTCATCCAATTCAGGCTTTACAGCTGCTGCCGCAGATATCTGCTAAAATCAGAGCAGCCGTGTCCTGTTCCTTCTGAACAAACCCCGGGCTCTCTAGCATCATGATCCAAGCTCTTAAAATCGAGCGCATCCTCCGCCACTCCCCTGCTCCTTTAACCGGGGCTTCCGTTGGACCTTCCGGTCATCCCCACTGCTTCTCTCACCTTGCAAATGTAATTCCTGACTTGGAATGCCCGAGTCCCCTTCTCCAGCTTTCACTCTTCTACTTATTCTTCAAGAACCAGTTCAAGTGTCACCATCCCTAAACAGCTTCCTGGACATCGTTCCCTTCCTAGATGGTTTTTCTCTCTGTCATCCGAACTCTGATAGTGCAAAGTGCTATCAAAGGTTTGTCACTAAGCTAGGAGCTCCTCAGAAGCCTGGAATGTGTCATAGACGTCTTTCTGTCCTCAGAGCCCAACACAATGTGGGAAGCGGGATAGATGCTGGGTGGGAGCGTGCCCTTAGGAGATGATCCTGAGCCCTGCCTTGCTCCAAGTTGGGGGCTTCTCTAGAGGCTGTGGCCCTCCTCACTCACCATGCTCCAGTCTCACAGCCTTTTCTGGGTCCTTGAACACACCTGGCTTGTATCTGCGTCTACACTAGCCTTTCTCCCATTTTACAGGAAACTCTGCCTTCAGGTCTGCCCAGCGCTGACTCCTCTGTATTCTTTAGGTCTCAGCTCAAATTAATCTCCCCAGACAAACTTTTCTTAACATCTGATATCAAGTAGTTCCTCTTACCTGCCCTAGTCACAGCTAACCCATCACTTTATCTTATCTGTTATACTTAATATACCCTGAAACTGTGGTCTTTCATTGATTCGCTTTTTTAAAAATCATCCTGGTTATTTAATGTCTGAACTTGCCAGGTGACTCAATGGTTTAAAAAAAAAAAAACGTGAAGTGAAAGTGTAAAGAATCTGCCTGCTAATGCAGGTGATACAGGAGATGTGAGTTCAGTCCCTGGGTCAGGAAAATCCCCTGGAGTAGGAAATGGCCACCCACTCGAGTATTCTTTCCTGGGAAATCCCATGGACAGAGGAACCTGACAGGGTCTCATGGGGTCGCAAAGAGTTGGACACAACTGAGCAACTGAGCATGCATTCATTTAATGTCTGCTTTCCCTCCCAGGAAGAAACTATTTAGTGCACCATAGTATACCCAGTTCATCAACAATATCAGGCACACAGGAGGTGGTGCTCTGTACATGACTAAGTGAATGAGTGAATACATAAATGAATATTTGCTGGTCTATCACAAAATCTATGTGGAAAAACAAACAGGCAAACACTATTCCCACCTTGAAGGAGCTCAGATTCTTAAAACCTTTCTAAAGGTCATGGGTGGGGCTGAAGCTCAAAATATTTTAGCAGCTAAAGTACAGAGACAGAGATGTTTTTGGTATCCCAGGGTTCTGTTATGGAACTCCGTTCATTTTGTTATTTTAAGCCTGTCCTTGGTGATGCAGCCATCTATTTAAATTGGCTGTTTAAGAACAGTGCCACGAAGAAAGCAGTGGCATCCTCCCATACGAAGGCCAGCCTGCCAGTGTTATGTCCATCGCAGACACTCAGAGCCTCTGGTGCCCTGAACAATACCTCATGCAAGCAAGGTACTCGACAAATATTTGCTCAGCGGCTGAATGAATACCTTAGTACTTTTGCTCTGCTTTTTTTGGAAGAGTTTGTATTATCTCCCAGCTCTTCTCTGGGGGATCTAGGGTTTGCTGGCCCTGTTCCCATCTCATCCATTGTGAAAAGCCTTGCACCATGCTGCCTAGAGGAAAGTAGGGCCAGTTATTTGGCAGCAATGTCTGCAGTGACTAGAAGACTGCTTGGGAACAGTGTGTGGATTTTTTTTTTTTTTGGATTTCTGTTTCCCAATGGTTTCTTTATTTCCATTTTTAGAGAATAGTTATCTTTTCTCTAAGCAATAAGGTAAACTCATCAGTGTGAATCTCTTTAACTCCCCTCCCATACCTGAGTGCCTGTACCTAGTGGCTGGCAGTGTGCCTGAAATTGGGGATTGAGACAGGAGGTAAATAGCACAGGAAGGTGCAGGCCTTCAGGGAGTAAGTGTCTGGCCTAGCTGGAAAGATGGTCTTGATTGACACATAATTACATGAGGATGAGCAGTTTAGGAGGGCAAACACAGAAGCTGTGATCTTGCCTGTATTCCTGCATGATCTTATCTCCTTCTCGATGTGGTGACAGCATACTCTTTCTTAAACCATTTACAGCTTATATTTTATTTCAGTGTAACTGCTTGAAGTTTGTCCCAAAAGAAAAAGGTTCCATTTTCTTTTGTCCCTTTGGTATTCATGATGTGATTTCTCACTTTTTACATGTTCTCTCCTACTTGTTCATCCAAAGAGGTGGCATTTCTCTCAAGGTTAAGTGTCCCGAGATCTTGTTTACAGCTGCAGAAACCTGCTGTCTCTGGTGGGGTTGGGACATTGGTTTCAATCTTTATTTGCTGTCTTTGAAATATATATGGTAACGTTGGTTGTTGAGTCACATTCCCTCTGCTCTTCCACTCAGATTTTCTAAGTTTTCTAGTGTGTGTGAGGTCTCTGTATTCTTTCTGTCTCTCTGGGACTCTTTTCCATCTACTCTAGATTGCTGTCATATGTTTTATTTATTATAAGAATAAACTCTGTAGCCATAATTATGAACAGAATTGTGGTCATGGGGCCTGTAGAGTGACAATACCCACAGTCTTACTATTAATATATGAAATAATTAACCCCTTTCATTTGGGCTTTCCTGTAAAAAATCAGGAAAACTGTAAACAGTAAAAAATCAGCCTGCAATGCAGGACACCCGGGTTTGATCCCAGGATTGGGAAGATCCCCTGGAGAAGGGAATGGTTGCCCACTCCAGGATTCTTGCCTGGAGAATCCCCATGGACAGAGGAGCCTGGCGGGACACAGTCCCTGGGGTCACAAAGAATTGGACACGACTGAGCAGCTAACACTTTCTCTTTCTTTCATTCAACAATTACTAAATGTTGGACTGTGGGCTTCTCTGATGGCTCAGTGGTAGAGGAGCCGGGCAGGCTACACAGTCCATGGGGTTGTAAAAGAATCAGACACGATTTAGCGACTAAAGAGCAACAACAAAATGTTGGATTAAATACTGGTAAATTACGCATTACCAGGAAGCTCCCTCTACCTAGTCTAGTTCACCCCTTAGGCTCACTAGATGCTAGAAGCCAGGGGCACTAAGAGGAAGGACGCAATCCTTGCCTGAAGGAGGTGGAAATCCACTGGAAGAGAGAGAACAGTACAAATATGATATATTATGAAGGCTTAAGTAGAATTAGATCCTGGGTTCAATGGGAAAGAGTGGTTAGTTCTACTTTAATGGGGGATAGGAGAAGGCAATGGCACCCCACTCCAGTACTCTTGCCTGGAAAATCCCATGGATGGAGGAGCCTAGTAGGCTGCAGTCCATCGGGTGGCTAAGAGTCGGACACAACTGAGAAACTTCACTTTCACTTTTCACTTTCATGCATTGTAGAAGGAAACGGCAACCCACTCCATTGTTCTTGCCTGGAGAATCCCAGGGATGGGAGCCTGGTGGGCTGTCGTCTATGGGGTCGCACAGAGTCGGACACGACTGAAGCGACTTAGCAACAGCAGCAGCAGGAATCAGAGGAGAGCAGAAAAGTCCTGGTGAGGTTGGGTAAAAAGTGAAACTGTTAGTTGCTCAGTTGTGTCTGACTCTTTGTGACCCTATAGACTGTAGCCCACCTGCCAGGCTCCTCTGCCCATGGAATTTTCCAGGCAAGAATACTGGAGTGGGTGGCCATTCCCTTCTCCAGGGGATCTTCCTGACCCAAGGATCAAACCCGGGTCCTCTGCATTACAGGCAAATTCTTTACTTCTGAGCACCAGGGAAGCCCAGGTAGGGGTGGAAGCTGAGCCTTAAAAGAAGATTAGTGTCTGACTGTACAAGGGTTTAGGGAGTTTCCAGGGAACCAGAGACACAGAAGTGATAAAGTGTGGTCTGCTTAAGCCACTGCAGTTCAAAAAGTCTGGAACACAGTGTGTAGAGTGAAGAATGCTAAATGAAAGAGGCAGAGTCAGCCTCACGGAGGCCTTCATACTGCATCCTGAGCAGGCATGTAGGTGTGTGGTATACTGGAGGGAAGCTGGGAGGGCGGGCCAGCAGGTTAGAGGATAAGGGTTGAAGTAGGGGAATAGCAAAAGTTGGTTTGTGGTTGATGGTCATCCCAGAGGAAGCTTGTGATGTGAACTGGAGGCAGAGCAGTTTTAACTGCTGACATCCCCAGAAACTCATTTTAAAAAAGGATTTGTATTTGCTTCTAGGTTTAATTTGATGATTTTAAAGAATTTTACCTCCATGTTAATAAGTGAGTTTGGTCTATGAATTTCTTTTTTTAGACAGTCCCAACCTAGACAGCATATTAAAAAGCAGAGACATTACTTTGTCAACAAAGGTCCGCCTAGTCAAGGCTATGGTTTTTTTAGTAGTCATGTATGGATGTGAGAATTGGACTATAAAGAAGGCAGAGCGCCAAAGAATTGATGCTTTTGAACTGTGGTATTGGAGAAGACTCGAGAGTCCCTTGGGCTGCAATGAGATCCAGCCAGTCCATCCTAAAGGAGATCAGTCCTGGGTGTTCATTGGAAAGACTGATGTTGAAGCTGAGACTCCAATACTTTGGCCACCTGATGCGAAGAGCTGACTCATTTGAACAGATCCTTATGCTGGAAAAGATTGAGGGCAGGAGGAGAAAGGGGCAACAGAGGATGAGATGGTTGGATGGCATCACCGACTCAATGGACATGGGTTTGGGTAGACTCCGGCAGTTGGTGAAGGACAGGGAGGCCTGGCATGCTGCAGTTCATGGGGTTGTGAAGAGTCAGACACAACTGAGTGACTGAACAAAACTGAGCTTGTTTAATTTTAATAGCAAGGTTAAGACTACCCAAAGATGACTTAGATTGCTTTTATTCTCTTTCTAGAGTCTGAAATAGTTTTATCTCAGAAAACTCTATCTATTCCTAGAAGGTTTGGTTAAAGTTCCCTAGAAAACCATCTAAGCTTGGAGTCTTTAATTTTGAGGGCTGGGGAAGATTCTGTCTACTGATTCAGCTACTTTAATGCTTACTGGACTATTCAGACTTTGTATATTTTTCCTTGATTTCACTTTCTAATTTATGTATGTTTGTAAAATTGTCCAGTTGATGGCAAATCTTTTATTTCAAAGTTATCCATATAAAGGAGCACAAGAAACTTTGAGGGGAGGTGGAAATATTCTTTATCTTATTTGTGGAAGTGGGATCATAGATATACACATCTATCAGAATTTACCAAATTGTGTATTATAAACAGATACAGTGCATAGTAAATAATTTATACCCCTTAAAGTTGATTAAGCTTCCCAGGTGGTGCTAGTGGTAAAGAACCTGCCTGCCAATGCAGGAGATGTAAGAGATGCAAGTTTAATCCCTGGGTCAGGAAGATCCCTTGGAGAAAGGAATGGCAACCCGCTACAGTATTCTTGCCTGAAGAATCCCATGGACGGAGGAGCCTGGTAGGCTACAGTTCATAGAGTTGCAAAGAGTCAGATGTGACTGAAGCGACTTAGCACACACACAAAGTTGATGAACATTTATCTGCAAAAAATTATGCACAGTATTCTTTGTGATTTTTAAAAATTCTCTTCTATGGACACTCCTTACCTAGGTGCTGCCACTTTCACCCTCAGGGTCATTGATGTATGACCCTGCCTTAACTGGCAGAATGATAAAAATGGACAGCAGAATCTGAAAATACTACAGCACATTTAAATACTAAATAGTTAATATGTTTTACTTTCTTGGAGTTCAGTGTTTTGCCAACTAAATTGTTTTTTACTAGTTACTTAATGCAATTGATATTTTTCTTTTCATTTGCTAAAAAAGACTAGTCGTCTGAATTTGAGAGAGCTAGTTATATTTGTTTAATGTAAAACTTTATTCCTTCTAGTTTTCTTCTAGTTATCAAATGCATTCTAGAAGAAAATATCATAATATGTGAGATGGACTATTTCATTATGCAGGGCTTATATCTTATTGCTAAATATGAGCTGAAGAAGGAATAAATCTATGAAAAGTATAATCAGAGATGCCACCAGTTCATCTTGAGGCTTATTCAGAACAAGCAGGAGTTTTCCAAGAGGTGTACCAAAAATGTTGTCGAACATCATTTTCTAACCGTAACAGATAATTATGTGTTTTTGAAAGTAGTACTAAGCAGTTTAATGGGAAATCAATTCTGCTTTTACTGAGTGGTGCTCAGCATCAGCAACAAAGCTAATTATCTTAAATTTGAAGTAGACCTCCTGGGATGAAAAAAAAAAGGTACAAACTTGAGTAATCCTTTCTCTTGCTTCCTTGTGCTATTTTTTCTTTTTTCTGTATTTGAGGTACCTCCTGGTTGTTTTGTTTTAATCTTGAAGAAAAGTTGGAAGCCCAAGACTGAATGTTGTTGTATTGTATCATTTGCTAGGGCTCCCATAACAAAGCACTGCAGACCGAGTGGTTTAAATAACAGACATTTATTTCATCATAGTTGTGGAGGCTGAAAGTCCAAGATTAAGGTGTCTTCAGGATTGGTTTCTCATGAGACCTCTCTCTTTGAGTTATAGATGGCTATCTTCTATGTCTTCACATGTTGTATTAGTCAGGGTTCTCCAGATAAAACAGATGCAACAGGATGAATGGATACACACACACACACACACACACACACAGATGGCTATGTGCATTTGTGTCTATATAGACATCTACACAGAGAAAGAGAGAGAGATTGGGATTGATTTTAAGGAGTTGGCTTGCACAATTGTGCAGGAAACGTGGATTTGACCCCTGGGTTGGGAAGATCCCCTGGAGAAGGAAATGACAACCCACTCTAGTATTCTTGCCTGGGAAATCCCATGGACAGAGGAGCCTGAATGGCTAGAGTCCATGGGGTCACAAAGAATAAGACACAACTTAACAACTAAACAACAACAGCAGTTTCCAAATACAGTCCTGTTATGAAATCTTGGGGGTTAGAGCTTCAGTATATGTATTTTAGAGAACAAATTCAAGCTGCTGCTGCTGCTGCCGCTAAGTCACTTCAGTCGTGTCTGACTCTGTGCGACCCCATAGACAGTAGCCCACCAGGCTCCCCCGTCCCTGGGATTCTCCAGGCAAGAACACTGGAGTGGGTTGCCATTTCCTTCTCCAATGCAGGAAAGTGACAAGTGAAAGTGAAGTCCCTCAGTTGTGTCTGACTCTCAGCGACCCCATGGACTGCAGCCTACCAGGCTTCTCCGTCCATGGGATTTTCCAGGCAAGAGTACTAGAGTAGGGTGCCATTGCCTTCTCCTAAATTCAAGCTACAACAGCCATTAACTTAAAAGTAAGCATAACTGGAAAGACAATTCAAAGGGAAAAACAGTCCTCCTAATATTAAAAGTGTTATTTAGCCTGACTTTAAGATAAAGCATGTTTTTGAAACCTGAGATAAACCAATTAACTGGAATGGGAAATAACTTTTTAATATATTCATATTTCTACAATCTAGAAGTCAAGTTTATTTTCCTTTGCCAAGGATATTTATATCATCACAGTAATTAGATTTTTTAAAAATTTCTTATTTTGATTATATGTGGATTTCTACCCATTTTCATTTTATGTTTTTAAGTTTCAAGTTAGAGAGAAACAGGTAAGGAGTTTTTCTTGAGTTATGAACTAATTTGAAATTGTTATTAAAAGCAGAGCCACGTTTTGCTTTTCCTGGCAATATACAAAATAAACAATGGGAAAATTACCAATAAAATGAAGGAGAAAATTAGCAAGAGAATATAATACAAAAGACAAAACAGAAAGTACATCTTCAACAGTTCTCTCAAATCATAAAAGTAATCTTACATTATCTCTTATGTTTTATATCAGTACCTTATATCACTTATGTTTTTCAGATCTGTTTAACTAAAGGGTAAAGTGCTTCCCTATTTCTGATACCAAAAAAAATGCTCCTGTTATCTGTCTTTTTTTTGCAGATAACAAAGAGATTTTCCTTTCCAAAGCAATTCACAAGTGCTTCATAGAGGTCAATGAAGAAGGCTCAGAAGCTGCTGCTGCCTCAGGTGCCAAATTATGGTTTTCCCAAATCTCAGCTTTTCTAGATCTGTATTCTTAAAGCAATCTTGGGTGGGGGAATGGGAGTCGTTTTTAGAACCAAGTCATAAAACTGATGCTGCCCTCACTTAGAAGTCAAGCTAATGATGAACCTGCTAGGATCTTCCAAATAGGATATGAAACATGCATTCATTTCAGTGCCCCATACAGAGTAACTCCCATCTCTAATGAGAGGCAGGAGGAGATTGTCAGCTCTGCAGAATAGATTTTCCTGCTGTGCTGTCCATTTAAATATTTAAAATATTTCCCTGCTGTCCGGTTAAACTTTTTTTTTCTATTTAATTATTTGTGGGAATTGGTTCTTAATTTTGTCAGTGAAGAGCATGGATTTTTTGAAAGCCCATGCACAAACAAGCATACATGATAGCATGCAATACAAAATTTTAAGTTAATAATAAAATAATAGTTTTAAATGAAAATTTTAAAAAATTTACCTAAATCGTCCATTCAAAAAAAAAAAACAAACCAACCAACAACAGTAACAGTAAATGTCCTTAATTATTTTGAACATTCTGATTTCCTTAGTTACGTGAGAAGGATTTTTCTTTTCTCATTTATTTGTTTGGTTTTGTTTCAATATCATGTTCAACAGCCATCACCAAATTTTAGGATTTTTCCCTTCTCTAGTAAAATGTAACACATCATGTTTGTACACATTATGTTTAACCTCTGCATATATTTACCCATTAAAAGGATCTCATCAGTTAAAATGGTGTTTGGGGGAGGAAATAGAAACAGTAGTCTCAGGCATTGAGAAAGCTTCAAATCTTACACCATTTAATCTTGGCCTTTTCCTGACAACGCATCACCCTGCAGCAAGTATAAAATGATTATCCCACAATAAAGATCTCAAGGGAATTCAGTTTCCCAGCTGTAGGAAGCATCATTGAATCTCTCCCTGCTGTATTTTCTCTTTAATCACTGCTGTTCTGGCCGCTTGCTAGAAGCCTGGTGACTTGCTATGTAAAATCCCCATTTCAGATAAAAGAAATGATGATTTGGTAATATAAAGAAACTGGGGAGGGGGAAGCTGGGGAGGGTGTTTGTTTGTTTTTCCCACTTTCCTTCAGTCATTTTATTAAAGCCATAAGTATCTGTCTGAGGCCGAGAATAAAAATCTGTAATAGGCAGAAAAAATTATCCTCTATTTTTGGGGGTGATGGGAGGAAGTGTGTACATGTGTGTGTACGTATTTGTTTTTCTTTAAGATGAAATAGAGATGTTAGCTCATTTACAATTTTTCTCTCTTTAAGCCTTTAAAATCTTGCTTCATGTAAATCATTACCTTTGTGCTGAACAGAGATGGTTTGGAGAAATTGCTCATTAGTCCCTGCATATCCACAGACATGTAATTACTTTCTCACTGTGCTGCAGGAATGATTGCAATTAGCAGGATGGCTGTGCTCTATCCTCAAGTTATTGTCGACCATCCATTTTTCTTTCTTATCAGGAACAGGAGAACAGGTAAGTCTGTTATGAGAACAGAACTTTATTTATGGCCAAAAAGAAATCATTTGTTAATTAAAAACATACTCCTTTTATCAGATAATTTCTAATGTTCAGATGATTTTTTAAGTGACAATAATTTATTCACCTTCTTATCTTTAGAACATTGCTAATTGTAAGCAAGAAGGAAAATAAATAGCTTTTGTTCAACTCCTTTTTTGTTCACTCCCTACCCAATGCAGGTACAATCCTATTCATGGGACGAGTCATGCATCCCGAAACCATGAACACCAGTGGACATGATTTTGAGGAACTTTAAATCATTTTATTTGAGTAACAAAGAAAACAGTAACTAAGCACATTATGTTTGCAACCGGTATATATTTGAGACTTGTGTTTTACAATATATCTTAAAATAATATTTAAAATAGTTCCTGATAAAAATAATGTATGTAAATTATAAGCCAACTTGTCAAGGAATGTTATCAGTATTATCGAGGTAATGGTCCTGTCATTTCATTGTGTTTGTTGTGCTAGTATTTAAAATAAAAGTACATAGTGAACATGTCAACAGCTCTGTTTTTCATTTTAGAAGTATTATTTAGATACCTGTAGGTAGAATTTGGCAACAGTGGTACTTCTGGGCATCTTAAGCCCTTCATAATTGTGCAGAAACAAGGCACCAAGGTAGATTTGTGTTACTCACTTATACCTAACAAGCAACAACTAGTGAGGTATTTTTGTGGACAGTTACTCCACAAAAACTCCGATTGCTGTTTTTCTGAAGACAGTGTATAGTTTAAAATAAAAACCTGCAAACTGAACATCTTTTATGTGGCTCCATGAAAAAACTTGTTAGGAAAAAATTGGGGCTATGCCAACCCATAGCTTATAGCTATAGCTTATTGACTGTGTCTTTAAGGATCCACTTGGCTTCATAAGGGTGATATAGATTACAAGCCTGGTATATCACCATATTTTACTGATGTAAGTAAAATCTGACCTACAGCTTCGTTCCCCCAAGTCCCCAAATAAGCCAGATGAGCAAATTAAGAATAAAAATATGCCCTCTGGTATGTCACTGGAGAATAAACTAGAAAAATTCTGCTGGTACAGACACTGGCAACTAGCAGGTCACAGGCCGAAAGCCGCTCACAGGGATGTTCTTGTTTGTTCTGTGCAAGAGGTTTTCCTTTTTTGAACTTAAAGATCTGTAACTGGAGTATCACATTCCTTGTTTTTCGCATTGGTTCCTGATGGTTCTGGAATACACTTGTGTTTGAGACCTCTTGAGAGATACGTCCTTTGCATAATGTTTTGCTTTTCTTTTCCAGTACACATGTTGTCAATTCAGTGGGGACAGTATCAATTTCTTAAGTTCTCTAGTAAATTATTTTGTTATCCTGTGGCTGAAACAACTTTGTTGGGGTGTGGGGGCGGGTGCATGGGGGAAGAAATGATCTCATCAGATTCCATGAATGGAACCAGACTCATTTAATGCCAAATTTTTGATTCTTTGATTAATAATTTCTGAAAAAGTTTGAAATGTTTCAAAATTTAACAGAAACAGTTTGTGACTTTCTTGTATGTTAGGTATCTTGCTGTGATTTGGAGCTGTTAAGAGGATTGATATTATTAACTTTAATTCTGTTCAGGAGAGCTGTGGTTTGGAGCACGCAGGCCTGACTTTGACATACTGAATTCTAAACTGAGAGGAAAAACTTGAAAATCTGCATTTTTAAAAAGTTCCTTTGGTGATATTGTTATACACTAAATCTTGAATATTGCTAAAATAAAGGATGCATGTGGAACACTTAAATATTATTTGTTTGCATGCATGAGTGCTCAGTCGGTCAGTCACGCCCAACTCTTTGTGACCCTGTTGTCTGCAGCCCACCAGGCTCCTCTGTCCATGGGATTCTCCAGGCAAGAATGCTGGAGTGGGTTGCCATTTCCTCCTCCAGGGGATCTTCCTGACCCAGGGATTGAACCCACATCTCCTGCGTCCCTTTGCATTGGCAGGCAGATTCTTTACCAATGAACCCCTGGGAATCCTCACTAGTTGTTTAAATGTGGTTAATTTATAGAAAATTAGATCAATCAATGAAGTACCCTAAATTGGTTTTTTATGTGTAATACGATCACTTGGGTATCTAATTAAAAATGCAGATTCTCATTTAGTAGCTTTGGGATGGGACCTGAAATTCTACATTTCTAACAAGTTCCCAGGCGATGCCATTACAGTTGGCCCATTGACTCAGGTTGGTAGCAAAGCTCCACTTAACATAGGTTTACATGTTTGATATCTTTACATATTGAAACAGAAAAGTTTTATAATTTTCATGCAACTTGGAGAGATTCAAGAGATAGGGTTGTAGTTTACATTAAGAGTTCAGTGAATTTATTAAAAATTGAGTTTACTCAAGAGTTCTTTTTTCTATTACACATTATAGAAAAATGCAGCCTTCTTTTGCATATTAGAACACTTGAAATATAGTCTTTAAAAATATAAAGACATTTATAGGCAATGCCCACAAAAGAATGTATGAGTATCCAAGGACACAGTACTTAACATTTAATCTTTTACTACTTGTATATTCAGAAGACTTATAGTTTATTCATAAAGCTGAGGTTATTGGAGACCAGCGTTCTCATTTTCATTTATAATGTACACAGGCTGTTGATTCAGTATTGATATTCTGAGTTTGTGATGTTCTTTATTACCGTTTCACTACTTCTTAAGCATTACCTATATTGTTATACCTCTGTAGCCATCAGTCAACTAAATGAGTTACCTATAAGGGACAGTAAACATCATTAGACAAGCATGTGGATTTTATAAAGTCCAAAATGCAATTTTTGTTTGCTGATATAAGATTAAACTACCATTCAGAATGTTTACCTTAAAATATTTCAAAACAATTTAGATGTCCCTTAAATGAAAATGGAGTCTACCTTATTATTAGCATGTTTATGGAGTGCTTAAAAATAGAATATTTGATAGTACCAAGGTTTTCCTATTGTTTTGTCTTGTTTATAGTTTCTTCAATATTTCCTTTCTATTGAAAAACAAATCTTTTTTTAGTTTCCTTTTATTTAAATTGGGGCATAGTTGATTTACAATATTATATTAGTTTCAGGTATACAACATAATAATTCCAATTTTTTATAGCTTATACTCCATTTAAAGTTATTATGAAATACTGCCTATATTCCCAGTGCTATGCACTATATCTTTGTTGCTTGTTTATTTGTACATAGTAGTTTGTACCTCTTCACCTCCCGACTTTATCTTGCCCCTCTGCTCTTTCCTTTCCCCGTTGGTAACCACTAGTTTGTTCTCTACATCTGTAAGTCTGTTTCTTTTTCATTACATTCATTTATTTTATTTTTTAGATTCAACATATATGTGATAACATACAGTATTTGTCTTTCTCTTATTTTACTTAGCAGAATACCCTCTAGGTCCATCCTTGGTTTTGCAAATGGCAAAATTTCTTTCTTTTTATGGCTGAGTAATACTCCATACATATACATATGCCACATCTTTGTTATCCATTCATCTATTGTTGGGCATTTAGACTGCTTCCATATCTTGGCTGTTGTAAATAATGCTACTATGAATCTTGGGGTGCATGTATCTTTTCAAATAAGTGTTTTCATTTTCTTAAGCTGTATGCACAGGAGTAGAATTACTGGATCATTTGGTACTTATATTTTTAGTGTTTTGAGGAGAAAAATTAAAGTATAGGCCAGTTTCATTTCCTTTAAAATGTGTGTTAGCACACATACACATAGACACACACATATGATGTGCACAGCCAGCTTACAAAAACTTCGCTATTTGTCTCATATTTGGGAGGAGGAAATCAACCACAACCACACATTTTCTGCTTTTACTTTAAATCATTTTTCCAGCTTCACTGAGGTATAATTGACAAATAAAATTGTATATATTTAAACTTTACAACACAGTGATTTGATATACGTATATGTGTGATTAACACAACCAAGTTGATTAACAAGTATATCGCCTCATATGGTTACCTTGTGTGTGTGGTGGGGATGCTTTAGATGTATTCTTTGAGCAAATTTCAAGCATACAGTATAGTATTCTTAGCTGTGGTCACCATGCTGTGCATTAGACCTCCAGAACTTATGCACCTTATAACCCAAAGTTTGTATCTTTTGCTCAATATCTCCCTACTGCCCCCCACCCCAGCATGTAAAACCACCATTCTACTCTCTGTTTCTGTGATTTGACTGTTTTGGGGGGTTCCACATATCATTGAGACCATACAGCATTTCTCTTCCTTTTTATGACTTATTTCACATAGCACAAGGCCCTCCAGGTTTATCCCTGTTATTATAAATAAGCCCCTCAGCCCTGGCAACCACCATTCTATTCAGTTTCTTTGTACTCTTGCTTTTTATTTTATTTATCTTTTATTTTTAGATTTTTCATTATGAGATCATACAGTATTTGTCTTTCTCTATCTTATTTCACTTAGCATGGTGTCCTTCAGATTCATCCATGCTATTGAAAATGGCAGGATTTCCATCTTTTTATGACTGAATAATATTCCTTTGTGTGCATGTGTGTGTGTATATATATATTTATATGTGTATTACACAGGAATACATATATTACACTTGTATGTATATGTATTTGTATATATATGTGTGTGTGTGTGTGGTGTGTTACACAGGAATACATATATTACATTTCTTTATCCATTCAAACATCAATGGATGTTTAGGTTGTTTTATGCCTTTATGAATAATGCTGCAATAAATGCAGGAGTACAGATATCTCTTCAAGATACTAGTTTCTTTTCCTTTGGATATATACTTTAGATATTAAGTCCTTGTCATATATGGTTTGCAAATAATATTTTCTCCCATTTTTTAGATTCCCTTTTCATTTTGTTGATGGTTACTTTTGTTCTACAGAAGCTTTTTAGTTTGATGCAATCCCATTTGTTGTTTTTGCTTTTATTACCTGTGATTTTGGTGTCATATCCAAAAAATGATGGCCAAGACCAAAATCAGGATCTTTCCCACTATGCTTTGTCCTAAGAGAACAAACATAGAGAATATGAAACTTAGCTGCTTTGTTTCATGTCTGCCAACTAAGTTATTCCTGAGAGAATTCTGAAGTCTGGACATGATCATAAAAATACCTCATGTAAAGAACTCCATCGTATGAAAACTGGGAGAGACATTTCCACAAAATACTCAGTTTACAGACAGAATATAGTTTAACGTTAATAAGCTAAAAACTAAAGGTGCATCCTAAATATATTGGCTTCTGATTTTGATGAGACAAAGATGCACAGAGTTACGAAAAAAGATGTTTAGTTAATGAAAATAAAACTAATTGCAAATAAGATACATACTGTCCTTTGTCCAAATCTGGGCCTTATTATGAGTGAAATATAGATAAACTTTTCTTCTTGTTGAAGATTGCAGAGATCTTTCTCTATTTGGGGGAAGATTGCATTATTATTTGTGACATATGGCATGTTCCAGAAAATGTTTCTTTAGCAGTCATCATAGCTACTGGCTGATATAGCAGTTTTTTCTCTTCCTCAAATAGAAGACAATGTTTCATCTCTCCCCTCTTCTGAAAGTTTTGTGATAATTCACAAACACACAAATCTGGTATTTGTTCACACAGTTGCTCTTTGTCTGTTATTTAAGGAAAATTGCCAATGGAGAGCATATTCTTTTCCATATGACTGAGTCACCCCTGCTTCAAATATTTTCTGCTTTGGTATTTATAACCAGATTCCTATGGAAAAACACAGACCATGTGGCAAGAGAGAAAACCAAATTTAAACACCAGATCTGCCACTTACTAGATGTCTGTCCTTAGAACCAGTCGTTTAATTTTCATCTGTGTATTCAAATAGTAATATCTACTTCGTAGGGTTATCTGAGGATTAAATGATATAATGTGTATGAGGAATACAATAAGTACTTGACACATAGCAGCAGTCATGAAAGGCTAGCTGTTGGCGTTAACATGGCCATATTGCAGCTCTTCTAAGGCACATCGTTTTTCAGATTTTAACGTTAAGAGAATGGAGTGATCAATGGTGTCTCACAATTGCTGGTGACGGTAACAGCCATGACTTAGATGGCATTGCTTGTGTACGCAGCAATCTTGTTACATGATGGCGGTCTAACCCTTGACTTCTCAGTCCACAAACCACGGAGAAAGAATCATAATGACTGTCCAAGGAAGCACTGTGAATTGTCTAAAAACTTTTCATTGATTTTTCTGTCAGATAAAGTGCCAGTTTCAAAACTTGTGAAACAGGTGTCAATAGCTTAAGGGAAAGTCCTGGAGACAAAAGGTGCACTCTGGGAATATCTGTGCCATGCCCCGGGCTCCTAATAGCAGGGAGGACGATGGTGTGGGCACACTCAGACCTCAGCCACTCATAGGGAGTGACTTGGAGCTGGACTCTGGTGAAGAAACATTGCATTTTGCTCATAGTTTCACTTTAAAATATACATAAGTATGATCCATGATAAAACATATTTAAATAAGTCTAAAAGATATACTCAATGTTTCAAATGAATTTGAAATACACCTTCTGTTTAATGTGTCATAGTTTAACTGAAAGCAGTTTTTTCCTTCTAAGCTTACATAAAACAAAGGGGTGTCCTAAAACTGATGTCTTGAATTGGACAAAATATATTATTCACAGCAAGGTTTGTGAAGGAATCATATTTGTTAAAGTACATAGTGAGTGGAAATGTTATTGTATATAATTTTCAAAGGAGATTGCTTCTCAGACTTTTAAGAGAGGAGGGAGGCAGTGTGTGAGCAAGAGAAGGAAAAGGGGAGTAGAACAGCAAATATGCACAAGCTACCTGCAAATGGTAATTATTTTCAGCAAAATGACTCTACAATATCTGAAGTAGACTGAACTTGGTCATTAAAAAGCATCTGAAAGAAGAATTTTTCTGGCCTTCATCACACAGAAGTGAATGTTAATGACTGGAATATGTGTGAGGAGGGCAGAGTGGGAGGGTGGGAATATTGAATCTAGTTTTTCTTTTTTTCTTTTTTAAAAATTTACACCTCTTAATGTATTTTAATGACATTCTCACCTTACATACTCTACATACTAATTAGAGACAGTCCATGAGGAAGCTGATAAGTATCAGATTAAATGGCAGAGGTCTAATTTTGTCCTGAAAATTTTTTTCCTTCCAATAAAAACCTTTCTTCCAATAAGACTGTTTTTAATTAGCTGGTCTTAACAATTCACAGAAGCTATAATCACACAATACTTCATTAGCAATGGAATTTTAATTTTTGATTGCATTGTCTGCATGGATCAATTTCTAGGGCATTTCCTATGTCATGATGATGCCGATGGAAGAAAATTTTAAATGAATGCTAGATCTTGGTATTTTTGAAAGAAAATATTTTTCTAATTGAAATTATCCAGAAGTATTGACTTGAACCAAATGAACTGGATTGCATTTTATTCATCTGACTTGTACTTCAAATAGTACTTACTGAGTTTTTTCATTAATATCTATTACATTAATAAAACTAAAACTCTTTAGCAAGAACTAAAGTCTTAGATTTTGACCTGGGCAAGTTTTAAAAGGGAAAATGACATGCCACAAGATGTCACTGTAATCCTAATAAACCAGTAAGGGTAGTAACTGCTTTTATTTCAACATTAAAAGAAGTTAGGTGAGAGAAAACTCACAATAGGCACAAAGCAGGCGGTAATGTTACCATCTATCTTTTCAAATCTATACACAACTATAAAAAGTACACCTTGGAATGAGCCTCTGGTATTCAATGACAACTTTCATAGAATAGAATATGAATCTTTCATTCTTTTGAAATAAAATCATCTTCATTTTTATGACAAAATTCTATCTAGCCTATTTCTGATTCAGATTTCAAGTAGAATAATACTTTGGACTGATTGGAAATAAAAACTCCAGGTTTAAGATCCACTGAAAGCTCTCTATACCAGTTCTATGATGCTTTTGATGTCTATGGAAGACTCCATTGCCAACCAGAATGGAGATAAAATTGTGAGAAAAACACAGTGTGGGCCATTAAAAAAAGGAAAAAAAAAAAAATCTCTCTTGGTAACATACTTGAGACAAAAATCATAAATGAACTACTCATTCTTGTTAACTTCCCTGTAGAAAATCTGATTCACATCCTACAGTCAAAGCACACAGATTAAAACGGCATCTATGAACCTCTGTTTCAACTATAGTGACAAACTCATGGGGAAAAGTGAGTTTAGTGGGTTATTTTACTGATAGAACAATCTGTCATTTATTAAAGAAAATCCTTTTAATGCTCTGAACACATAAAATTATACTACATTCATAAGTTTTATGCTGTAGTTACAAGGAACTGATTGTTTTGTATATGTTGATTTGGGGGCATTTTTTAAAAACTTGTCCCGTCTTTAAAAGGAGTATTTCATCAGATGCATTTTGAGAAACAAATTCTTTGGGTAGAGAGGGAGGTGGAAGGGAGGATCGGGATGGGGAATACATGTAAATCCATGGCTGACTCATGTCAGTCAATGTATGACAAAAACCACTACAATATTGTAAAGTAATTAGCCTCCAACTTATAAAAATAAATGAAAAAAATAAAAAATAAAATAAGAAAAAAAAAGCAACTATATTTAAAGCTTACATTTTCCCAAATGCTGATCACAAAATATAACATGAGCTTGTTGTTCAGTCAAAAAAAAAAAAGAAAAACAAATTCTTCCGTACACCTGAAACTAGTAAAATACTATAAATAATTATACTTTAATTTTAAAAGTTACAAAAGCAACTCATAACCAGTTACGCAAAAGCCTTTCCACCAGTAACTTTGGTCATCACTTTTCTTTTACTGAAGTTTTTCCCATATGTATTCACTTAATTACTAATTTATCATGCTACAGAGAGCTACAAAGATGAACGAGACACAGAGCCGCCAGACTCTTAAGGTTCTTAATATCCAGCTAAAGAAGGCAACTCTATTAGCAGGTGATGTTGGGGTAGGAGCTCATACTGGGTGCAGCTGGGGGCAGAGATGAAAAGGTGAGTTCCCCAAGAGGCAGATTAAAGAGGTCCAGTCTATATCAATCTCAAGCAAGAGGTAACAACCTTTAGATGACTGCTATTTGTTCACTAGATATGCTGATTTATTTTCCTCTACGATGAAAAAAACCTGCCAAAATGCATCATTTCAGCTTTCTTTCTGGTTTGATAAATTTACTTAACTCATCAAACCATTGTTAATGTGAAAGAAATGTAAGAGATTGTTTACTTGGAGATAGAAAACATCCCTAAAGAGAAGTTCTCTGAAGCAATGCTCATGTGGCTGCATAACCATATTGAATTCCACACTTGCTTGCTTCTGCACATAACTTACCGCAAAAAAAAGTGCTTGTCTATTGATCTCCTGGTCTGTAAAAAAGGAAAAGGTGAAAAAAATTAATGGAGAATAGAGATACAGCAAAGCTTAGGAGTTTATCTTGTCAGCTAGAAGTTCTCTCCTCGTTAGTAAAGCATGTTTTGATCACCAAGCCTAGTCTCTGGAGTTAGAAAAATGAGTTCTCCTCTGTAATAGCCACAGCTAGACCTTCCCTTTGGAAAGCCCCAGAACAGGCATAAACAGCCCCGTTGGCCTTGACATTCAGGGTCATTATTCCAGTGCTGGCACAGAAAGAGCTCTGTGGTCAGAGCTTGTATATCATTACAAGGTGACAAAAGTTCCTAAGTGGTAGATTTAAAGCCATGGACAGCATATTAAAAAGCAAAGACATTATTTGGTCAACAAAGGTCCGTCTAGTCAAACCTGTGGTTTTCCCAGCAGTCATCCCGTGCGGATGAGAGACCTGGGCCATAAAGAAGGCTGAGCACCCAAGAATTGATGCTTTCGAACTGTGATGCTGGAGAAGACTCCTGAGAGTCCCTTGGACTACAAAAAGATCAAATTAGTCAATCCTAAGGGAAATCAACTCTGAATATTCATTGGCAGACTGGTGCTGAAGCTGAAACGCCAATACTTTGGCTACCTGATGTGAAGAGACAACTCATTGGCAAAGACCCTGATGCTCAGAAAGATTGAAGGCAAAAGAAGAGGGTGGGAGAGGATGAAATGGTTAGACAGCTATCACTGACTTAATGGACATGAATTTGAGCAAACTCTGGGAGACATTGAGTGAAGGACAGGGAAGCTTGGTGTCCTGTCACCCACAGGGTTGGAAAGAGTCAGACACAACCTAGCAATTGAATAACAACAACAGATACGTGAGCTGTTTCTGGGCGATGACCTGGTTGGAAGTAAACAAGAACAAGTTCATTCTTATGGTCTTCCAACTTTGGGGCAATCCCTTTCCAAAAATGCCACCAAAACCACCAATTCCTGGGCAACCCCTATAAGTTGGAGTACAGGACCCACCTACTCACATCTGGCGTTTGCATCTTTTGAACAGCTTCTTTGCTGTATGGGGGATAAACCTAAGTATAGGCAACCTAAACCTAAACCTAAACTCACATCTGGTGTTTGCATCTTTTGAACAGCTTCTTTGCTGTATGGGGGATAGACCTAAGTACAGGCAACCTAAACCAGGTCTGAGCTATTTCCATATCCATCCTGCAACCCCAACTATCTTCCTTGATCTGACCTGGCACCTGCTGTCTATTACTTCTTTTTTTGACTTAAAAAAAAAACTTTTTATTATTTGTATTTACAAAGTTGAATGTAAATGTTTTATCAGTCTTTAAGTGTGTGTTTTGTTTGTTTGTTTTAACTTTTTATTTTGTATTGGGGTATAGACAATAAAGAATCCACCTGCAAAGCAGGGTATTGAAGTTCAATCCCTGGCTTGGGAAGATTCCCTGGATGAGGGCATGGCAACCCACACCAGTATTCTTGCCTGGAGAATCCCATGGACAGAGGAGCCTGGCAGGCTACAGTCCATGGGGTTGCAAAAAGTCAGACATGGCTGAGCGATTAAGCACAGCACACACAGCCGATGAACAATTTTGTCAGTTTCAGGTGAAGAACAAAGAGACTGTCATACATATATTAATACATGAATCCACTCTCCCCCCAGCTGCCCCCCATCTAGGCTGTTTATGGCTTTCTCTTAGAGTAAAAATGTCAGCTACTATCAAACAGAAGATATTTTCTTCAGAGAATTAGATTTTTAAAAATTAAAAACCAATTGGCAAAACAAAAAGCCTCAATAGCAAAAGAAAAAAAAAATCCTAAATCATCTGATTATAAAATAAGCAGAGGACCAGGGTAGATATTTTTCCAGAGAAAATATTCAGATGGCCAACAGGTACATGAAAAAAATGTTTAACATTATTAATCCTCAGGGAAATACAAATCAAAACCTTTTAGAATGACAGTCATCAAAAAGACAAGCAATAACAAGTATTGGCAAGGATATAGAGAAAAGGGAACACTATGCCTTAGTAAGAATGTAAACTTGTGCAGCCACAATGGAAAGCAATATGGAGGCTTCTCAAAAAATTAAAATTAGAACTACTACGTGATTTAGCAATTCCACTTCTGGGCATATATCCAAAGGAAATGAAATCACTATCTCAAAGAGATAACTGTGCCCCCATATTCACTATAGCATTATTTACCATAGCCAAAACATGGAAACAACTTTAAGTACCCATGGATGGATGACTGGATAAAGAAAAGGTAATATATTATTCAGCAATAAAAATCCAGGAAATCCTGCCATTTGCTACAACATGGATGGACCTTGATGGCATTATGCTAAGTGAGATACTTTATGATATCACTTACATGTGGAATCCAAAACAATTGAACTCTTAGAGAATAGATTGGTTTTTGCCAGAGGCCAGGGTTTGGGGGAGTGGAGGTTGAAGGTGGTCAAAAGATATCCCCAAAGCCAACAGTTCATAGGAAAAGATATGACTAGCTCTGTGACAAAAAATGACTACTTTTCACCACTGTTTTATTTTCTCCTGGTGTCTGGAGACTACTCCTCCCATGGGCCTCCATTCTTGTTAAGGAGGCAAAGAAGAATCTGAGGTCTTATCCACTCTAAGAGAATTTATTGAAGATAAGGAAAGAGAACAGAGACAACACCTCAAGAAAGAGATGGGCTTGGCCACGGGAGGCAATGGCCCCAGAGAGCTTGAGTGCAGAGTTTTTAAGGCAAGGTTATTTGCATAATCCAGGAGGTCATTGACTGACAGTCTTGATTGACAGCTGCAGGTTATGTAACAAGAGGCTCCACTCTGCATGTCCTTCCCATAATTTGGTCTGTTATACTGAGATGCATGTATTCATGGAATATTTATGAACATTTAATGAGTACAAAGGCCGCCAAAGATTACCTAAGTACATGATAGTGTGAGGTGCATGCATATACCAGAGTAAGGAAAATCCTGCCAGTCAGTCAGTGGGGGATTTTTTCCAGTCCCCTATTTTGGAGTACTGATGGGGGCATATCTGGGGTGGGGTTGGTGAATAGCTTGGTAGGATTAGGTGGCCATTGAATGTTTAGCTAGTGGGGTCACCTGTCTTTGCTCGTAGCTAACTTTCTGCCTAACACTCCGAACCCAGCAAATCCCAGCTTGCCCCAGTTATGTGCAGTCAGGTGACTAAATTTTGGCCAGCTCTTTCTCTCCCCTTATCTGTTGACTGGGTGCAGAATATCTCTAGAATATCTCAGGCCTTCAGAGCTGGAAGAACCCCAAGAGGGATGGAGCTTGATTTCCTGAGCTGCCACTTGTAGAGGAGATGTCCAGAAAAGCCATGTGACCAAGAAGACACATTTGACCTGTGCAGGAGCAAAAACTAAAATATGTATAGTTGAGTCACTAAATTTGCGTTTGTTTATTATAGCAGTTTGCCTACTGTGACTTTTCTAAGCATACATATGACTGATTTATTCTTATAAGCATGCTGTATACCTTTACACTTTTTTCCATTTTTCTTTTCCTTGATATTTTGTCAAAATAATATACACGTAGTATACTTACTCCAGATACCAATGTGGTCTCCAATCAACATATTTATTTTACATTAATGATTGATCATTATGAGGTTGCTTTCATTAGAAACTGAATAGAGTTCCCCTGGTGGCTCAGATGGTAAAAGAAACTGTTGAACAATGCAGGACACTATTTTCAGGAAGGATTTTCAAATGCTGGCACCTTGGGCAGCCCCCTTGCACAAGCCTTCTGTGTCAACTAATAACTATTGATAGGATTTTTACCACTTCTCTGCTTTTGATTCTGAGAGACAAGTATTTGAAATAGCTCTTCGTTTCCTAAACCAGTCAGTCCCAGGACACTCCATCTTTTGCCTGATTATCTTTCTCAGGAACTTCAAACTGCACTGAAGAAGATATCTGACTGGTAAATCACCCTCCAGCACCCTCAGGTCAAGGCTGTCACAGGTATTGACAATCCTTATGCTGGAATCAAGATGGCCAGGAGAAATATCAATAACCTCAGATATGCAGATGACACCACCATTATGGCAGAAAGTGAAGAGGAACTAAAAAGCCTCTTGATGACAGTGAAAGAGGAGAGTGAAAAAGTTGGCTTAAAGCTCAACATTTAGAAAACTAAGCTCATGGCTTCTGGTCCCATCACTTCATGGGAAATAGATGGGGAAACAGTGGAAACAGTGGCTGACTTTATTTTTGGGGGCTCCAAAATCACTGCAGATGGTGACTGCAGCCATGAAATTAATAGACACTTCCTCCTTGGAAGGAAAGTTATGACCAACCTAGATAGCATATTAAAACACAGAGACATTACTTTGCCAACAAAGGTCTGTCTAGTCAAGGCTATGGTTTTCCCAGTAGTCATGTATGGATGTGAAAGTTGGACTGTGAAGAAAGCTGAGCACTGAAAAATTGATGCTTTTGAACTGTGGTATTGGAGAAAACTCTTGAGAGTCCCTTGGACTGCAAGGAGATCCAACCAGTCCATCCGAAAGGAAATCAGTCCTAGCTGTTCATTGGAAGGACTGATGCTGAAGCTGAAACTCCAATACTTCGGCCACTTCATGCGAAGATTCGACTCATTGGAAAAGACCCTAATGCTGGGAGGGATTGCGGGCAGGAGGAGAAGGGGACAACAGAGGATGAGATGGCTGGATGGCATCACTGACTCAATGGACATGAGTTTGAGTAAACTCCGGGGGTTGGTGATGGACAGGGAGGCCTGGCATGCTGCTATTCATGGGGTCGCAAAGAGTCGGACACGACTGAGTGACTGAACTAAACTAACTGATTCCCCTCTCATCTCTTTTCAGGTCTGAGCCACCAAGAAAAGCAGCCTGGCAGGATAATAAGATCCTATTCATGAATATTTATTCACTTATCGATTTATTCATCTTTCTCTGATCACCTTCCAGCTCTGTGAGGTCACAGAGAAGCCAGAGAGCTTGGCTCAGACCTTACCCTCAGAGAGCTTACACTCTTACAGAAGGAGGTGGAGACAAATGTCCACTAAGGCAGTTAAAAGCCTTAAGAGATATGTGATAGAGGGAAGCTCAGGAGTGGGTATCTGTTAAAATTAGGTCATGCAAACTTTCGATTTGTGCATTTTATTGCATGCAATGTAAGATATTTAAAAAACATTGTCTAAAAAGGAGTCTATTAGAGCATTTTTTAAAATAGCATTTGTTATTAGCCTTCTGCTGTAAGAAACACTTCCTGTAGATTCATTTTCATGCTGCATTTATTTAAATATATTTTCCTGTTATTTTGATTTTTAGTTTGGATTTTTATTTTCTCTAAAAAATCAAGATGTTTACTGATCTTTTATAAACTAACCTACTTTGGGAGTATTTATGGCATTCTCATTTCACAGGCATAACACAAATTAAAACAGTGCTAAGATACTTTGAAAATATAACATGCAGTGGAAGCTCCAAGTGATAACAGAGCAGATGAGGAGACTTGCAGGCAATTACTAGTTTTGTGTGCCTTTCTCCACCAAGAGAGAGTTCAAGCTATCAATATAAGAACTCAGCTCTGAATTCTTGAGTTTCAAAATCAAAACAGAATTGATGAAATCCCAAAACCCCAAATGTCAAGCAAAAACAAATAAAAGCAATAGCCTAAAACAAACAGTCTGCCCCAAATATTATAAGTGGCAATTATAAAAATAGAGCAATTTTTAATAAAAGTATAGGAAAATAATAGATCACTGAATATGACCATTGAAAGATATTTTAAAAGTGATTTTTAAAAATAAATAGTTCTATTTTTAAAGTTCTAAAATCATGACACATTTAGTAGATATAATTATGAAGTAATAATTTACCTGGTATTAAGACTGTGCATATTTACAAGGTAGACCTTAAAAGTTTTGCAAGTATGCAAAGAATATAATCAGAGTTCCTCTAATTGTGACTATTCAGCTTTGATCCTGGCCAAGAACACTTTTTATTTCCCTGTTTTAAAGAAAATATGACCACAGCTAGGTTTTGGCATGAGACACAAATGTGGCAATGTAAGCATTATGGACACTTAACCTGCGCACACCTCAGGAACAGAATTTTTAATTTTGTGTGTTTTGCAACTAGCCCTTAAAGGCCTCCCGGGATGCCTAATTTATTCTAAGGGAATGGAAGTACAAACGTTTTCTGCTAGTAGTTCTTCCCCACCCATGGCCCCCATATAATCAATTATTTGCACTTAAAGAGAACCTGGTTCAACCCTGCATTTTATAGTTGAAGAAAAAGAGACCCCAACAAGTGCAGTTCTTGCTGGACTTAACCATTATTATCAACTTCACCATTGTGTTGACACTTGCATTCTCTGTGCTGACCACTATGCTTTATATATTGCACCATATCATCCTCTTACTCCTGGGTGCTATTTTCATTTCCATTTACTAATAAGGAAACTAATGCCCGAAACATTGTATACTGTGCTCAGGATCACTCAGCTAAAATGTCAGTCATGGGGCTTCTTTCTTCAGAGCCAGCATTCTGAACCATTGCACCAACTGCTTCTTGGCTGTGGAACCCCAGAATCCAAGCCTCAGGCCTTCCAAGTATAGTTGGTATAGTTATTAAACAACTTGCCACATTTTAGGCATTCAGAGATGCTGCTGAGCAAATGAATGAATGAAAAGTAAATGCATAAAACATAGTGCTTTGTCATCACAAATTTATCTGTGGCAAATTTTCACCAACACATTGGAAGGAGTGGTTCCATCCATATAATTAGTTAGACATTAGTTTCAAGATTATCTTTCAACAATTACCTGTACATTACAATCACTATGTTGACAGAAAATAAAATATAAAGTAGTTCAGAGAGGGAAAATGTGTGCTATCTGTTAAGAAGTTGTGATTTGAGAACATGGCTGAGATATCTGAGTGTACCTTGAAGAAAATAAGAATAAATGTAAAGAAATTATCAATGATAAAACTGAAACTAACATTTTAAAAGAATTAATATAACACAATTGTTTGAAATTTCTAATAAAAACCTATGTAGAATATAATAATAATATTTATGTAAAACATACCCATATTTCCCTAAATGGGAGCTGATTTCTATTCTAAAATAGTGCCATCTGATACTTCTTTATTGAAGCTTTAATGTCATCTAGCAGATATTGAATGAAAGGGACACCAAAGCATATAAGAATCTGTTGTAATCTATCAAAATCATGTCTCAGATTTTCTAGGAAAATACCAATTTAAAAGAGATATTCTGCCCACACTACTTTGTATAAAACACCCAAATGTTTCTGAAATTTCCAAGTTTTGATGACAACATGCCCTGTCCCAGACGTTTTGTCAAAGCCAAAAATCAATAGATTCAATATCAACTTATTTAATTAATATTTACTGGCCATCTATTATATGCCAGTCCTCAAGAATAGAGGAGTGAGAATTAGTCCTACCTTTAGGTTCAGAAAAATAGGTAGTTTTATGTCAACCTGATGGTAAATTGTACATTAAAATTCAGTTGACCTTTAAAAAAGGCTAAAACTGTCTCTTTCTGCTGGATGTGTGACTGCCTAGGAAGCTTCCATTACAAAGAAGCTAAAATAGTTTTTTTCTTCTACATTCTTTTTAGTATTTCAGGGAGGAAATGGTTTTTTAAAATTTAAAATGAAAAAATTATAAGTCATTATAAGTTTAAATAGAATTTACCTTTATATAAGTGGAATTTATACAGGAATATTTGCATTTTAGTGGCAAAATCAGATAACCCCTGCAAGATATCACAGCCAATGTATTATTTGAATTTCATCATGTAATATTTTTTAGTAGTGCTCAATAATCTCAATATTTTTGTGATTTTTAAAAGATAATATCTATTTGTTTGTATAAAATATGAACTGGTCCATCAAAACAGGACTGGATGAATAGATTATTTCATATTCATACAATTTAACACCATGTATCATGGAGGAATAGGAAAAAAATCTCAAAAACATAGCATTGAACAAAGTTTCTATAAAATTTTAAGCCACACAAAACAGTACCATATAGTACTAAACGGATGTACACAGTAAAAATATAAAACTCTGTGATGATTGAAAAGATAAGAAATGAGATCAAACAAGGGTATCCAAGGGAGGAAGATATCAAATGTATGTGTCTGACAGTCCAACAGTTACCAGCAAGTAGAAGTGATTTTAGGGCTCATCTGCCTTTCCTTAAGCGTCCCAGTGCTGTCTGTAATCCAATGTCAAGAAGTGGTTGTTTCCTATCATTTAAATTTTAAGTTGTTTAAACCTCTTATTTCCTTACGGTTTGAAGTGCAAGTATTAATTAATTCTGAAAAATAACCTAAAAGAAGGAAAGAAGGAGGAAAGGGAAGGGAAGGAATAAAGTTGACATAGTAAAAAAGCTGTTAAGACTTGGCACTTTGAGTTTCCAGCTCTGGGATGGTTGTTATGTTATACTCCACACTTTTCTGTAGGTTTGAACTATGTCATAATTTTATAAATTAGTTAAGAGAGAAATAAGAACATTTAAAAACTTTCTGACAAGCCAAAGGAAAAACGAATTTTCATTATTCTTCCACCATTAAGTCTACCATCTAGAAATAACCACTTGCTACATTGTGGTTGTGTATTCTATAGTCATATGTATGGGAAATGACACCATGCTTTTCATTACCATTTAAAAAGTTATGTTATACATCTATTTTCAGAATATTAAATGCTTATTCTTACATCTTTCCTGAATGGCATTTCATTATGTGTCTATAACATGCTTTATTTAATTAGTCCTCCCTTCCCGAAAATGTAGGCTGTTTTAATTTTCATAATTTTAAATAATGCTTTAATGAATATTCTTGGATATGTATTTTTTATTCATAACTGTGATAATATCCTTGTATATAGAATTGTAAGTAAAATTTATGGGATTAATCATGTTTTGAAATTGCTTTCCAAAAAGATTATATTAAGTTATATCAACAGACTATGTGACAGCCCACGCACTCAGAGTAGCATCTATTATTTTTTAAACATCTCTAATAATTACATAAAGTGGAATTTTACTCTTTTAGAATGCATTTCATGCCTTTTGTCTATACCTTAACTAGACATTTATCTGTTTTAATAGTTCTGTAAGATTTTGGTATTAAACACATTAATATTTTCTCATATGTTGTAAATATTTTTCCATGTTATGTTTTGCCTTTTATTTTGGTTTAGAGTGTTTTTAATATCCCATATTTTGTAAAGTTATATCTATCAATATTTCTCTTTATGTTTTTTCATATATATATATATATATAAGATCACTTATGTAATTGTTACCATTTCTGATTCATTTCTATTTCATTTTGATATTCAACCCATATGGAGTTTAATAGTATATTTGGCCATATGGTGCTAAGATCTATTTTATTATAGATTATTACAAATAATTGATCAACTGTTTCAAAAACATTCATTGAATAATCCAGACTTAACCTGCAAACTTAAACTTTTTTCAATACTTAATTTTTATATTTCCTGTTTGTGAATTCTGTATTTTCTTCCAATATTCAGACAAAATATCAGTCCACAAAAAGATATATTTCTAAAACAGTTTTGAAAAAACTTTAAGAATAAATTTGTGTTAAAATTTTTAACGCAAACTCATTGTGGTAAAACTTTTAATGCAATCTATATAACTTAAATTATTGGTTTTTCTTACTTTCGCTGATCTTAGAATTCTAGTCTTGAAGAAAAAAGTATTTAAAAGCCATTTATTGGTTACTGACACCTAGAACCATTATACTCAAAATCCCAGGAATCTGAACTCATAATGAAAATAATTAAAATATACTAAGAACAAAGATAGACGATACTGGCTTAAATGTTAGTAACAGGAAATCACAAAGCTGGAATATATTAGCCTTGGCTTAAGCTACTGTATTTTATCATTTAAGAGATTATCTAAGTTTTACATCTCTGTGATTTGTTTCTCCTTTGGGTCAGTGGACAGAACGAAAATTCATAGGACATGATCTGAACGTTCTTATTCTTATCCTCTTTCTCGCCTGGCCCCCATAGAAGAAGTACCTGCACTCATACGTTACCCCTTCTCAAATTACGTGGAATACACTGCTACGACCATGGCAGAGGGAATGTCCATAGGGTATTTCTTCATTGGACAAGCATCCCTGAGCCTTAAGATCTATAACTGGTTTTTCATCAGCTGCACTGTGTGTATGTGTTAGTCACTCAGTCATGTCCCCTTCTTTGTGGCACCATGGACTGCAGCCCGCCAGGCTCCTCTTTCCGTGGAGTTCTCCAGGCAAGAATACTGGAGTGGGTAGCCATTCCCTTCTCCAGGACATCTTCCTGACCCAGGAATTGAACCTGGGTCTCTTGCATTGCGGGCAGATTCTTTACCATCTGAACCACCAGGGAAGCAGTGTGTACAATTTAACTGATAAAAAATGTATGGATGATTAGGCTGAATCTGCTCCAAAGATGATTAGGGCTGAATTTCAGCCCTTACCTTTCTAGCTTTCTAGAAAAGTTAATTTTGCTGTATTAGAAATTTTTTAAATTGCAGTATAATTCCTTACAATGTTGTGTGGGCATCTGCTGTGCTAGCTGTATACATGTATCTCCTCCCTCCCGAACTTCCCTCCCACCTGCCTGACCCCACGAGGTCATCACAGAGCACAGAGCTTAGCTTCTCCCTAGCTATCTGTTTTACACATGGTAGCGGATGCATGTTAATACTACACTCACAATTTGTCCTCCCCTCTCCTTCCCATGGCCACAAGTTCATTCCCCACATCTGTGTCTCTGCTCTGCAAATAGGTTCATCCGTACCATATATTTTATACCAAACTTGAGAGAGAATAATTATAATAAGCTACCACGTGTCCATCACTGAATTTCAGAAACTGTCAACATCTTGTGATTTTTGTCTCAATAGTCTTGTGATTTCTGTCCCAGCACCTCCCTCCTTTTCTTCAGATAACACGTTCTCCTGGTCTCCTTTTTATTCCTCTGGGAGCTGCTTCTCAGTCTTTTCTTTAAATCGTGTTTCCCCTTACACGCAACCACTCCCACAGCTTTATTTACCAACTCCTAAATTCATATGTCTGGCTCAGATATCTGTGAGAGAGAATACTAAATGCAATGTGACTGAGTGTAACCCATCATCTTTCATCTTCTCCTCGGTTCAGTTCCTCACTTCATGCCTCAAGAAGTGATATATCCGTCTAATTATTTATTCCAGAAACAGAGATATGATTCTTAATAATCCTCTCTTTCACAATAAATTATCAAATTACTCAAGCCAGTCTCCTAAACGCTTTTCAAATATGTCTACTTCTTTCTATCTCCATTGTCAACACAATGAACACTGTCTGATGAAATGTAACGTAATCCATACATGCAAGTCACCCATGTAATTTTATATTTTCTAGTAGTTAAAAAGGTAAAAAGAAATAGATGAAATTAAATTTAATAAGGTATATTAGCTCAATATATCCAAAGTATTATCATTTTTAACATGTAATGAATCCAAAATATTGTTAATGCAGTATTTACATTCTTTTTTTTTTTTTCCTTACTAGTTCTTTGGAATCTGATATGTACTCTATACTTATAGCACACTGTCATTTGGACAAATCACATTTCACAAGGGCTCAGTAGTCACCTGTGGCTAATGCCTCCCATATTGGACTGAGCAACTCTAGTCCAACCTCTGACCATCTCTTTTTGTGGGTTCTGTTAGTGAACTTCAATCATGCCTATTTGGTACCCTTTCAGTTCGTTCTTCATGGGAAGCCAGAGTAATTTTTTCTCCATGCAAAACTGCTTTTATGAGTAAGCTTAAATCCTTTAGTGACTCCCCATTTTTCCCTTTGGCTAAAATTTGAAACTCCCAACATAGCCCACCACACTTTCTACAATCTGATCCCATTTGATATCTCCAATCTGTGTATTTCAAAGATTTTTTTCATTTCATAGCCTCCATACAAGCTTGAAATATTTTTGCTCCTACCAGCCTTAATTCTTAAAGCATAACTTACAGAAATTTCCTCTGATACCCCTTCCCTCTTGCTTCCCCCAGAACAGCTTAGAATTCCAATTACATAGCCTTACCACAATGTACCACAGTACATTATTTTATACAATGTACATACATTGCTTTATGGCAGAAATGATTCATGTTATTAAATGTTCAAAGTAGGCCTCCCATTCTTTTTTGTGTTTGCTTGTTTTGGCAGGCACGCAGAGCATGTGGGATCTTACTTCCCCACCAGGGATGGAACCCACCCATGGGCCCCAACCCCTGCGCTGGGAGAGCAGTCTCAACCACTGGATGACCACGCAAGTCCCAGCCCTCTCGTTCTTGTTCATCTTTATTTTCTGGCGTCAATAACAATGTTTAGCAGTGAATAAATAAATATTGAATGTGTGAATTTGACCCTCTTAGTGTTATTCAAGAGAATAATGAGAAATAATGAGAAAAAGTCAAGGTTGCCATGATCGGATTAGATCAATTGACATTCCCGGGCTAGGGGATGGACTCTTCTTTCCTGAGTACAAACCTACTCCATTCTTGAAGAAAATTAATGTTCTGCTAAGATGAAAAAGGAGAAAGAGGTGGCTCCTGGGTAGGCCACCAATATCGTCTAATAGAATTTCCAATTTACCATTGTGATAGACTGCTCACCTACTTTGGCTTACATTAGCAGTGAGAAAAACAAAGGCGAGCCATCTGGAGATAAATTTGTGGATGGAGGAGTTTTTTGTTTTGAGCTGTAAAAATAAAGAGGAAGAAATACTATTTTTGTCAGGGTTCACCAAAGACACAAAACCAATAGGATATATAAAGATACATAAAGAGAGCTATTATAAGAATTGACTCATGTGGTCTTGGAGCCTGAGGAGTCCCACAGTCTGCTGTCTGCAAACTGGAGAACCAGGAAAGCTGATGACATAATACAATCTGTGTTTGAAGGCCTCAGAACCGGGAGCTGTGTTGTCCAAGCACTGGAGAAGATGGTCATCCTAGCTCAAGAAGAAGGAGAGAGAATTTGCCCTTCTTCTGCCTTTTGTCCAGCCAAAAAGGGACTGAGGACATCCCTTAATCCAGTCACGTGGGCATGTAAAGTTAACCAACACACATGAATTATTAACCAGTATTCACAAGCATTTTCTTGCATCACTGCATTTGGTCCTCCCAATAATTCTGGACAACTTCATTAACTTGGCATTATTACTATTATGCCTAATTTATAAACAGTGAAAGTGAAAATCACTCAGTCATGTCCTACTCTTTGTGAACCACCCATGGACTGTAGCCCACCAGGCTCCTCTGTCCATGGAATTCTCCAGGTGAAAATACTGGAGTGGGTTGTCATTTCCTTCTCCAGGGAATTTATAAAAGAGAAGTCCCAAATCAGGAGGATTCAGTGATTTGTCCAAGGGAATTTGGCAGTTAGATGCTATGACTTAAAGAGGGACACAGGTGATCTTATTCCCAAATCTAGACTCTTTTCCCTACACCAGTGGTTCTCAGTATCAGCCTCACCAAGCAACTTACTTAGTAAATCAAATTCTTGGGTCCCACCCCCAACTAAAGAATCAGAAACCCTGGGAGTCCAGCACAGCAACCTGTATTTAACAAGCCTTCCAGAAGATTCTGATGCATGCTTAAGTTTGAGAATCACTTACAACACCCTGCTGCCCACATTTCCTGCTCCCAAGTTGATCAAAATTTTTTCTAGTTATTTTATGATTTGGCAGAAGAAAAACACTGCTATTCTTGGAGATGAACCCAAGAGATCTTGATATGGACACTCGGTACATCATAGAAAGCCAAAGTTGTATTTACCCTACTTTCAGATTCACAGGGCTCTTGAAATTAAGAATCTATCCAATAGACTCCTTTCCCAACGTTCCATTCCTGAATTAATGACTAGTGGCCAGTTATTCCCCCAAGTTAAATTTTTGTGTGAGCAGACAAGGAGAATTTATTTTCTTTTACTTAACAATAAGCAACATTAAACTCTTTCCTCTGCCAGAGAAGGAGAAATATTGTATGACATCCCTTCTATGTGGAATCTAAAAAGAAATGATACAAATGAACTTACAAAACAGAGGGACTCACAGATTTAGAGAATGTACTTATGATTGCCAGCTGCAGAAGGAATAGTTAAGGACTTTGGGAAGGTTAGGTACACATTGCTTTATTTAAAATGGATAACCAACAAAAACCCATTGTATAGCACATGGAACTGTTCAATGTCATGTGCCAGACTGGATGGCAGGAGGGGTGGGGGGAGGAGGAGAATGGATACATGTAGATGTATGGCTGAGTCCCTTCACCGTTCACCTGAAACTATCATGACATTGGTAATTGGCTATACCCCAATACAAAAGTAAAAAATTTAAATAAAAAAAATCCTTAAGATCCTCCTTTAAAAGAACTTGTACTATTAACTTGTTATCTTGATTAAAGGTACTGTACTTATCTGGGGAAAACAAACAAACAAACTCTCTGCTTTGCTGAAATGAAAGCCCTTTACTTTCTGGTTTTCATATTCTTCTGTGACCCAAACTTTTTACCACAACTTGAAATGTTTCCTGCTTCTTAAAAAAAACAAAAACATTTCTGGAACTAATAACCATCTCTGACAAAGACGCTCTAATTTGAGTACAAAATAAATTTGTCTTCTTCCAACTTTTCCTTTCTTTTGCCATTATTTTCAGGACCACAAGAATCCTAACCCATAAATCATGGGCTTACATTTTGTGTACTAGCTATTCTCCACCTTTCCAGTGTGTTTTGTTAGGATAAAAGGAATCATAGATTCAGGGTCAATTTCAGGCCCGTGGCTATATTGGGAAAGTCTGTCTACCTCTCCTAGTTTTGAAACCCTGCTTACTCTGCTGGTAATCACCTGGCTATAATGATTATCCACAGGCTTCTGCTATTGCTGGATTTTCTGAGTCCTACTCTGTCTTACTTTATCATATTTTCTCCCCAACAGCACATCTCATACCTTGGATCCTATTAACATTTATCTCCACTCAAGGAGGAAGCACTGTGCTGATTTTGAAGTCATAGCTGGTGACTTTGAACAAACTACTTAGTCCTTTAGTTCCTCCCCTATGAAATGGGCATATGCAGTGGTTCTCAAAATGTAGGGTAGCGTAGCATTACCCGGAGGGCTTGAAAAACAGAAATCAGAGTGCTGGGCCCTCCACAGAGATTCTGATTCAGCAGGTCTAGGGCAAGGTCTGAGAATGTGCATTTCTATGAAGGTCCAAGTGATGCTGATGCTACTTTTCTGTATCTCACACTTTGAAAATCACTGAAATAATGTCATTGGGATGAAAAATACTGTTTATAAAGTGCTTGATTCAAAGTAACCACCTCGTGAATGTTACCCTCCTGTCCTCCACCTCTACATGTCCTCGAAGCAAAGGAAATAGATGATAAAAATGAATTAATGACATTGGATTTGAATGAAATTGAGCTAAACGCAATTGTCTTTGGGCTAGGCTTTTCTGGAAGCAAACCAAAAGAGATATTTCTGTGGAAAGAAACCAAAGAAGATATTTTAAGTAAATGAATCTTTAGCAGCTATTAATAAATATTGGCAAGGGCATCAGACAAAGGACATTCTTAAACATCATTAGTAGAAAAAAAATGCATGTAATTTTAGAAGTTGATTTGGTAGTATCTACCAAAATGTGAAAGATGCATATCTTTTGATCCAGCATTTCACTTCTAGAAATATACCCTAAAAAGAAAAGAAAAGAAATATATCCTTCAGAAAGAGACATGAATGCATAGGAATATAGTGCAACATATTTGCACAACAGCTTCTAAACTCAAGAAATGTAATTTTTTTTCCTCTAAGTCAACTTGATTTATACTTCAAGCCCATTGCACCATGTGGTAAAAATAAATCTAATTCATTTCAGGATTCATTTCCTGACATTTTTCTGGAATTGCATCTGAGAACCAGGAGGCATGCAGAGAAAACAGGGGTTGGGGTATGGGTGGATACTTGGCTTTTTGTCATAATCCAGCCATGCTATCATCTTCTGACTTGGCCATCCTTCTATAGGTACTTGGTAAATTTATACACAGATGTCTACTCCCTTATCACAAGATTTCCTCCTTGTGGTCCCATCCTGCCTGCTGCTTCTACAACCCCCATACAAGATACGAGACACTTTTGGGAGACTGGGACCCTCATTTCTTTGATGCTAGTTTCGGATGTTCGGGACATTCTGATGTTTTTGTGTCTCATAAATTCTGAGGTTATCTGGGGCTCTAATCAACTACATAACTACTTATTTGAGTCCCGCTAATAAAGTAGATTAATAAAGTTCAACTGCTAATATTCAGTGTCACAGATTGCCATTTGAAATCCTGAATTACTTTTAGTTTTTGTCAAATACTAAAGAAAAGAAGATAACCCGTTTGATGGTGAAAAATCTTGTTTTCAAGACAAATCCCAGATGTAAGCCACCCTTAATCAGTGACTCAGTGATTATAACTTAGCAACATGCAAGTCAGTGTTAACTATATTTAGCTTTATTTTTGTATGCATTGAAATGAGCCTCTGATGGTCAAAATAGTTTTATGTTTTCAAAATGATAGCAGCTGTTTATCCTGAATTTTGAGAATAATTCGGGGAGCTGTGTACTCTACCTTTTGCCCAAAAGACAGGAATGACTTCACTGTTTAGATGCAGAAAGAAATATTCAACCAATGCAGCTTGGAATAGACTTCTTTAAAGCATATTTTGATTGTGTAACTGTTCCGAACTAAACTTGGCTTGCCAAGTCTCTGACTGTTATGTAACCTCTGAGAAAATATTCAATACAAAAGTAAGAAATAAAGAGAGAATTAAATAAAAGACAATAATGTTGAGGCATTTCAGCATATGCATTTTTAAAGCACACATAATGTGCCAGATGTTGCAGATTCAAAGAGATATTGAACACAGTTCCTGTCAATGAGATCTCAGACTAGGTGGGGAGATAATCAAGTAACAGAAGATTCCATCAAATAATAAATACAAACAACAGAGCCAAGCAGCTTTTATCCTATTTGAAAAAAAGCTTCACAGTGGAGGTAATATTTAAGCTGTGATGGAAGAGAAACATATTCAAGAAGCAGGGACAGAATTTTACCAAGACAAAAGTATCTTACTTATTAGACTGTTAGATCTGTGTTGAAAGGAAATATATCTAACTTATCTACTACATCCTTAATGCCTAGAAGAGTGCTTGGATGCATAAGAGATGATATACATTTGTTGAATGAATGAAAACATGATTTTAAGCAAAAATGAGCAGTTCCTGGTGGTTCTATTTGGTTAAAGCAGAAAAATTGGTGTTAATAGATGAGAGGCTGAAAAGTTGGGTATGGACCAAATTCTATAACTATGGTCTTCTAAGGAATTGCAATTTTGTCTTCCAGACAGTGAGAAACCATTAATAGCCTTTGAGTAGGACAATTACACAAGTGAGTCTGTAGCAGAATGTTGGGACTAGCGCTATGTGCTTGGGACTAGAGCTCATAACTGAGAACTAATGTTAAGTACTTCACATTATAAAAAGAACAGTCAATGATTCAGGCAACAGGTTTTACCTTGACCTCCCTTGATCATCGCCTCCCTTCCCACACATGCATACAAGCAGCACTGGGAAAATGGAGAGAGGGAGTACTGCATTCCTGGTGAGGTGGAATGTCCCCTCCCTTGGCCAGGATGCCTGGGCAAACCTATAGCCTCTGCTCCCTCCTGCAGCCTCCATGCCCCTTTATAGGAAGCCATGAGAATAAAAGTGGTCGTCTTACATTCTTTCTGAGGGCCATGGGACTTGGGAATGACTTCCTCCCTTTGACTTTTCTTTACAGGAAAATTACAGAACAGTCTCTTTTTCTAGGCAAACTATTACAGCAAGCATCCTGCTTTCATGCATTTCTAGTCTAAAAAGAGAGACCAGTTTCCATGTTTCAATCCAAAAGCCACCTTCAAGCTTTCCCAAAGATACTTTCACCACACTCTCCACTGCATTCTGATGCCCTACCAGTGTGGTGCCAAGATCCTGCAACTGATCAAACATTCAGCCAGGGATAGAAGCAAAATGCATAGCTCTGTCTCTTGCAGTGACCTTCAAGCTCTAATTTCTAACTCCTACTTTCAAACCTTATCACTTGGCTTGAAAGTGGATGAGATATGCATGCAGGAAGGAGAGGCTGAAAGCCCTTTTCTACAGACATTGCCCTTGGCAGTGTATTGTTTGGTTGAAGTTGGGATTGTAGATGAAATAGTTCCCCCACATCCTAATTTAGAGGGTTGTTTAACCCAGTTTCTGGCTGCTGTTTTTGGAATGTGGGGCTAAATAGCACTTGTCCTTATCTATAGGTCCTAGAAGTCAATTTCAGGACAATAGGAAAAGTTTCACTCAACATTCAACATTGTTTCTCAAAAGAAATATAAAGTAAGCCACTTGGGCAATTCTATATTTTTCTAGCAGCCATATTAAAAAGGTGAAGAGAGAGAGTTTGGAATTAATTTTATAACATACTTCCCCCCAGCTTATCCAAAATATCTTTAACATGTGATCAATATAAAATATTAATTCAGATAGTTTTTATTTTTCATACTGTCTTCAAAATCTAGTGTGTATTTTATAGCTTCAGGACCTTTTAAATTTGGGTTAGACTCATTTCAGTGCCCAGGAGCCATTTTAGACAACTCTGTTATAGATTATTTTGTGTGGAAACCTAACAATGGTTTTTATAGCTCATAGAATAAATCCAGCTTTCTGTTACAAACATGTTTGTGCTTTAGACAATTTTTCTGAAGGGTGAAGGGGCAGGCACCTTTCCTTATCACAGGCTTGGAGATTTCATCCTCTTAATATGTCCTTACCTATTAATCAGTTATATAGAAACTCAGCTGTTTTAAAATATCCTTTTAAATATATTTTTTTCTAACTCAGGTTATTGCTCAATTAAACAGAGAAAAATATCTAGAATAAGTTTTCTTTGAACTTTGTATCACAACTTTTAGAAAGAAACTGATGAAATTTATTATCTCTTAAAACACAAATCAAGCTTTTCTTCCATGAAGGCAGCTCAATATAGCTCTTTGCAGATGGATGGGTCTACTTCAATGGCCAGGTAATCGAACACAGGCTGGATATGCCCCATCTGTTCTGTTTCAGATTTATTTCTTCAGACAGAGCAAGAAAGAATCAAAAATAAGAGGTAAAATTGAAGTCATTACTTTTCAGATTTTTTTTTCCTGTTTTTTTGGTTTGGCAGTTTGCCTCATTCCACAGAGACTTTATGAGGTATACTTCTGTCTTAGATTTTTGAAGGTGAGAACTGTGGTCTAATCTGTATTCTATAGGTTACCTAGCACACGGAGGGTGCCCAATAAATATTAAACAGGAAGACTTTATTGAACCACTCTACACCATACACTTCCTAGTTCATCCATCATGCCAGCTTCCAGGGCAAAATCATTATGAATAGATGGGTGGTTGGATAGATTAATGAGAGAATTTATTTGATAGTTTGCTGCCAAAATTTTGCTACCTATAATTAAATCATATTTCTTGGTCTTCTCCCATGAATCACAAGGAGAATACCTTCACTTATATTAATAAAAAGCCTAAGTCTATATAAATACAGAGTAAGATCCTTGTCTCTGAAAATTTTAAAGGAAGTTAAAGCCCAGTAAACTCCATTTCCATCAATCCATAAAACTAGAACTCCCTAAATGAACTTTTGGCACCTCAAAATCAAAATACTTTAATGATGTCAGGATATGTGGAAGTCAATATAATATTGACTTCCAGTTGTTCAATACTGAATTATACTCGGTTTAGTTTTAATGCTAAAAGGATTTTATTTCTCCAAAACTATTAATTTATTAAATTCATTGATTTTAAAAGATTTTATAGAATATCTATTATCTTCCAGGCATTATTTCCAGATCTGGACAATAGATAAAAATTCCTGCTTTAAGCAAGTTTACAATCTATTAGAATAATTAATTCAATAGGTACTCAGTTAAAATAATTAAAACATTTAATTTAATCAACTGTTTTCATTTAATTCCAGTATGTAATGATTTAATTCATTCTTACAAAACAGAAAATCCAAAAGGTAGGTAGTAGAACCAGGACAACAATCAAGATTATTTGATTTTAAAATGTATGTTCTTTTCACAGTATTGTGACAAGTACTTGTCTTTCTATTCATTTGTTCAGGATTGGATTAATAAAGCTACAAGATCTCTTCCAACTCTGACTTTTTTTCTAGCTCTGTAATAAAATATTGTAATGCAAATTAAATCTTAAAAATGTGGATATCAATTTGAAAGAGAAAATAATAAGGCTAAAGATAATACTGAGAAAGTGACCCACACCTAAAGAGTTTCTACGAGGGAAATTTATGAAAAACTTGAGCATAAAAGGAAAGTACAGGCATATCTTTATAAATTTGATTAATATGACACAAATCATATGGTAAACTGGAACCATTCTAGTTAATATTCAAATATATTACCACCCACACTTCCCAGAATTTGTCCAAAATGTGTTTCTCAGACTTACTAAGATTCAATTGTTTTCTTATAAATCATATGCATGCAATTCATGATGAATGCCCTCCTCAAATATCACCTTCTCCCTTCACCTGAAAGCCTCTAACAGTTGAACTGCTTTATATTACACTTGAAGTCCTGTAACAAATATATTTACGTTTTAAAAGGTGGCTCAGATAGTAAAGAATCTGTTTGTAATGAGAGAGACCTGGGTTCAATTCCTGGGTTGGGAAGATCTCCTGGAGAAGGAATGGCTACCCACTCTAGTATTTTTGCCTGGAGAATCCCACAGACATAGGAGCCTGGCAGGCTACGGTCCATGGGGTTGCAAAGAGCTGGACACAATTGAGCAACTGACACTTTCACTTTAAAATATCAGGCCACAGAGCGACTTCCCGGGTGGTCCAGTGGCTAAGAATTCGCCTTGCAATGCAGGGGACAGAGGTTCAGCCCCTAGTCAGGAACTAAGATCCCCACATGCCTGGAGTGGCTAAGCCCAGGCACAGCTACTCCTGAATCCATCCCACACGATGCATGAAAATCCCACATGCTGCAACTAAGACCCAAGCAGCCAAATAAGTAAATAAATGAAACAAACAAAAAAATTAACTTAAAGGTGGTAGAGGGGAAAAGTCACGTTGAGAAGGAGTTGGGAAACACAATCCCTTAAATATTAGAGACCATTCAATTATTTTAGAAAATCACTTGTCATTTTAAAAAAAAAAACATTTGCTTTAAAAATTCTGAAAGATGTGTTATTGTTCTGGCCTCACTGACTTATTTAAATAAAGGCTAGTTTTTAAAATTAACTTGTCTTTGAAACTTGAATCAAAACTTTAAGGAAATTAAATAACTCTGTTTTCTCTTACACCACCCATCAAGTTTCACTGTGTACTGAGGCAAGACAGGGCGCCCCACTTGTGAATGAGATAATGGATAACCTCAGAGCCATGGCATTCTGAGCTCCTCAGTTTCACTCTATATTATAGCTGCTTTCCCAAATTTTGGTTTCTTAAAGAACTTGCTGGTACCTCAACATCAAAATGATACCTTCAAGTTCCCTTCCTGAACTTCTCTTGATTTCATACATCCCAAGAGCATTTATTCAACAGTTTTACATGCCAGATGCTATTTCCCAGAGATGCAAAAATAACTGTTTTTCTACTTGCTTTCAATTTACTCATAACCTTGAAAAGAAAAGAGATATAAGAAAAAAAAATGGAGTTGGCATAGTGATAGAGATAGGCATATCCTAACAGAAGTATCATGAAAGGGTCTCTAGTCTAACTAGGACTCAGAGAGAGGTGTCCTCAGGGAACTGGGGAATGGTGCCCAAGAGAATCCAAAAGAGCAACTGGGATTCCTCAGTGAGGCACGAAGGCAAATCGCCCCTGCATTTTTCTGGAATGTATACTCATCGTGTGCTCATGATTAGTACATTCCATATGGCATACCTCCCATTCTAGACAGTGAGTTCTATGAGTCAAGGCCCATATCTGGCACAAATCTTTCTTTCACTGGGCCTAGAATGATGTCTTTAGGCATCAGTTCTCAGTCAAGCAGTCCCATTCTGCAGTACACAGGTGATTTGGGATTAAGAGATCTACAAACTCAGCAAAAAGGTTTATATTAATTACATCAGAACTACATCTTGCAGGACTTGACATTTTTCTCATATTAAAGCAGATATAGACATCTGAAACCTTTTAAGAAATAACTAAGTAACTCAGTTTTCATTTGGTTACTAAATCAAAGGCCATGAAAACAACTCTAAAGTATCATTTCCATTTTGTGCAGTGTGCGCATTTATCAAATCTCATCTAGAACAGTGTAGACAGTGTAAGGGAATACTGAATTAACCATCACTTTAGCACTGATGGTGCTAAAGAAGGTAACCTGTTACACCATACATCAAAATGATAGCGTTGAAAAGCAATGCAAGACAAAGCAATATCAACTGAAAGAGACTGATTGAACTGTAGCCTCCTTATCCCTCTTCTCTCTCCTCTGTGGTCAGTCCCAGAAATTCACAGCAGGATACCAACACATGTGTATATATTTGAGTATAAATGCATACAAAATCCTGGTAAATGCAGTCCTAAATGTTTACAGCAATTATCTCTGATTGGTATGTTAGAATCAAATAGCTTCTTTCATTATTTTTTTTTTTTCTATTTTCTTTTGTCAGTGGATACACATTACATTGATAATCAGAGGATCTACTATACCATTAAAATTTGAATCCTAGCTTCTCTCTGTGTGTGTATGTAATGAGTGTCCTGATTCGGCCTGCGATTTTCTCTCTCTCCAAAGTCCCATGACTTGGACTCTGGTCTCTAACCAGTATATTTATCATGTGTAGGACATCCCATGGTGTTGGAGAAGACTCTTGAGAGTCCCTTGGACAACAAGGAAATCCAACCAGTCCATCCTAAAGGAAATTTGCCCTGAATATTTATTGAAAGGACTGATGCTGAAGTTGAAACTCCAATACTTTGGCCTCCTAATGCTAAGAACTGACTCGTTTGAAAAGACCCTGATGCTGGGAATGATTGAAGGTGGGAGGAGAAGGGAATGACAGAGGATGAGATGGTTGGATGGCATCACCGACTCAATGGACATGAGTCTGAGTAAACTCCAGGAGTTGGTGATGGACAGGGAGGCCTGGCGTGTAGCAGTCCATGGGGTTGCAAAGAGTTGGACATGACTGAGCAACTGAACTGAACTGAACTGAGGACATCTTCATGAAAATTTTTTAGCTAGAAGAGAAAGAGGGCATTTGAAATTAGAAATCCTGGGAGAGGCATTTTGGAGTTAATCTGCACACAAATGCTGGCTGACATCAAATATTTTATTCCCATTCCCACATTCAGTGTAAACCCTGACTCTATTTATGTGGAATGTTCAAGTTACACTTTATTACAGCAAGTGACAGACTCTCTCTTCTTTGATCTTCAAGGCACATAGTACAACCATGAAAAAATATTCAATTTTCTCTATTTTATGGATGTGATTCTAGACTGGAAGCTCTTTGAGAGAGGTTTTGTTTTTCCTTTTTGTAACTCCACTGAGATGAGAAATCATCTGGTTTAAATAGAATACCCTATTCACTTCTTCTGTATTGCCGTGGGAAAGTTGAGTGCCCTGGGGAATTTGAAAATGCGATATTTAAAAAAATATTTTTTTCTGCTCCTTTTTAAAAATGGCCTCACCAAACACATGTTAAAATAGATATTTGGAAATCTTCCTCATAATGAACAAATTATTTACTAATCTATACTTCACTGTAAATAAAATGACGTGTATGCAGTCATTGTTGAGATCATACCTTAGAAATGTAACAGGCTGTCTAAAACAAACCTAGGAACATAAGAAAACACATAAAAGTGCCCCTTCCTGAGCAGTTAATTTCTGCATTTTTGACAATTCTTGGCTTGCTTACAAGAGATTGTTTCATTTGGAAAAAATGAGATTAACAGTTCACAAACCTGGCAGATGATTGTCATGTAGGAAACAGAAGTAGTGAATGTAAGGTGGTATTTCCTAATGAATTTAGAATATGAAGCCCTGACATTTTGTGAGATGAGAATTAACTGGTTCAGGGTTCTGAAAAGGATGAATTCATCAGGAGATAGTCCTTTGCTGTCCAAGTGAGTGGCATTTACATTACATTCTTCAAACTGCAGAGCCTCAGAGGACCTGGAGAGCCAGACATTAGAATCAGATTCAGGGCTCCAGGCATGAATGAGACAGGCCATGTATACTGACAGCAATTCTCAGTAATCCTTGGGGCTTCCCCGGTGGCTCAGATGGTAAAGAACCCACCTGTAATGTCGGAGACCCAGGTTTGATCCCTGGGTTGGGAAGATCCCCTGGAGAAGGAAATGGCTACAATTCTCAGTCTTCCTTAGTTCAAGACTTTTTCAGCAACTTAAACCAGAGAAAAAGGTAGTGAGTGGGGAACCACACACCACTCAAAGATCTTAATTTTAAAACAGTTTCATACTTTTTCTTGGCCTAACTCTAACTTAGAAAGGAGACGGTTTGGTAGGCAGTGTTTCTCAAATCCAAATGTGCACACTGGTCACCTGGAAGTCTTGTCTCCCAAGATGATGATGCTCCTGAACTCAGGACTGGGTAGCAAGCACCCAGAGTACCAGAGTCCCGCAAGGTACACTGAATCTGTTGGTTATGAAGGACTGGAAAAGTTCTGCCTTTTTTCAAAGCCAACCATCTAAATCAGTGGAAGGTGGCATTGGGTGGGGTGTAGGCACTTGCTCAGGCCACATCAGATGCAAGTGATGTTCAAGGAGAGGCCAGCTTCATTCCTTGTGGGGCTGGAGACCGACAGCTCCCAGGATCACAGTTTAGACAGTGGAGGTCACCTGCTGCCACAGTATCACAACACCTGCAGTCAAAGCATCATGACATAAATGACAGTGTCCCCTTGTAAAGGAAGCAAGGTGGAGCACGGGAGAGAACACTAAACCCCTGCCCTTGTGGCTTCCCAGAATCCAACTTTCCAGAAGAAACTGAGTCCCTTCCTTCTGTCCCCACCTCCTGGTGGAGTGTTGAGCTAGACCTTTGCCTCAGTTCATCACTGCAACATCTGCAGAGCTCCCCAAATTTCTCTCTGGGACCAGAAATGTGGCAGCATCTGACCTGTACATCAGGCAAGATGCCAGGCTGTATGAATCACAAGCTGGAATCAAGATTGCTGGGAGAAATAGCCACAACCTCAGATGTGCAGATGGTTCCACTCTAACCACTGAGTGGCAGAAATTGAAGAGGAACTGAAGAGCCCCTTGGTGAGGGTGAAAGAGGAGAGTGAAAAAGCTGTCTTAAAACTCAACATTGGAAAAACAAAGACCAAGGCACCCAGTTCTATCACTTCATGGCAAATAGAAGGGGAAAAAGTTGAAGCAGTGACAGATTTTACTTTCTTGGGCTCCAAAATCACTACGGACAGCTACTGCACCCACGAATTTAAAAGATGCTTGCTCCTTGGAAGAAATGCTATGACAAACCTAGACAGTATATTAAAGAGCAGAGACATCACTTAGCTAACAAACGTCCATATAATCAAAGCTATGGTTTTCCCAGTAGTCATGTATGGATGTGAAAGTTGGACCATAAAGAAGGCTGAGTGCCTAAGAATTGATGCTTTCAAATTGTGGTGCTAGAGTAGAGTCTTGAGAGTCCTTTAGACTTCAAAGAGATCAAACCAGTCAATTTCTAAAGGAAAGCAGCCCTGAATATTCATTGGAAGGACTGATGCTGAAGCTGAAGATCCAATACTTTGGCCACCTGATGCAAAGAGCTGACTCACTGGAAAAGACCCTGATGGCTGGGAAAGATTGAAGGCAAGGGAAAAGGAGGAGACTGAAGATGAGATGGTTGGATGGTATCACTGACTCATGGACAAGAGTTTGGGCAAACTCCGTGAGACAGTGAAGCACAGAATGGGATCACAAAGAGTTGGACAGGACTTAGTGACTGAACAACAGCCTCCCCTCAGCCCAAGACACAGTTATGCAGATCAGAAAATGACCCTTCATGTGGGGAGAAAGATGTGGGCAAACTGAGGGACCGTGTGTGTGTGGAGCAGGGCTGGTCGCAGGCGGGCACTTGTAAGGCACTGCTGCATCAGTGCCTTTCCTCCGGCAGCTCCCTAACCCAGAACCATCAGCCTGCTGAGAACCACCCAGATCCTTGAGAGTGTGTCTAGCTGCCAGCGAGTAGATGATGATTTGGGGGGGGGGGGGGAAGTGCTTAGAGCTCTTCCAAAGAGCCCTCATCCCCCAATCCCAGCAGCATCCTGCCTTTCTTGGCTCACATTGGGCTCCACCTTTAGGTGAGGTCACTTCTCTCAGAACCCTTCCTGTCAACCTGCAGAGCCTACAGGAGGCCTTGAGGAGAACCCAGAAGGAGGCCAAGACTGCTGGTGGTTCAGGAGCCAACAATCTGGGGGAGATGCCTTAACACTCCCCTCACGGGACTGAGATGCCTCTTCTGCAATCCGAGTGGGGAATCCGCCCTGGGCCCTTCAGGGCCAGAACAGCCTGGCTCATTCTGCTGCTTGTGCCAGAAAATTCATCAGAAATAGGCCTGAATCCTTGCCAGGTCTGCCTCGCCATGAATTCTGTGTACTATGACCTTAAAAAGCCTAGATAAGCCAGAAGCCTAAAATTGTTCAACTCTTAGAGTAACAGAATTTAGTCTTCTTCTCCTTTCTTAAGTTGAGTTCTTAATTGTTAAATTGTAGACTTTCTTTGTTGCTGTCAAATGTTCAAGGTCACAATTCTATAGATTTTGAAGTGAACTGCTCAGAAGATTAATTAATTTGCCATTAGTTAGCATCTGATTTCTACTCTGATCTGATATCTGTTTAGAACAGTACTTTTGGTTATTTATTCATGATTTTGTCATCGAATCCTAGTTTTACTGGATTGACTAAAGAATATATAGCTTCTATTGCTCTTTGTGAGATGAAGTATATGACTCATAATTGAATATGCTCTAAAATATGGGAAAAGAAAGCATATTCCCTTTCAGTAAAATATGAATGTTTTAAATATATGTATGTGTAATTGCAAATATTTGAAAAGGAGTCTGATGAACTTAATTTTAATGCATTGTATCTTTAGTTGATTAAATTGTATTTGTGAAAGATTTTATTTTATATATTTTTGATGCTGTGTGCCTGGCAAATAAAGATATCAACTTTGTTTTGTACTTTAGCTTTTACCATGATAAAAGAACCCCTTTGTCTTATATATCTTACTTCATTTGATATATCAATATTGCCAGCCCTTCTTCCATTTTTATTTGTATTTGCCTCTGTGACCTGCACATCCTTTTCTCAATTTTTACTTTCATTTTTATTTCAGGTGTGTTTCTAATAGATAGTATATATCAGTATATATTTTAAAATTCAATTTGATATTCACTGTTTCATGATAGGGAATTTATTGTGAAGATTAATAGTTTTTTTAGTCTCATCATATTTAATATTTATTAATTTTCTCTACTTCTACTATTTATTAATTTTTCTATTTTTATCTCTCCCTATATTTTTGCTAATCATATTAGGCCTTTTTATGGCAAATGTTAATCATTAAATTAATGGTGTTTGATGATTCCTCATATCTCTAAATATTACCTTACAAATGTAAGAATAATACTTTATGTGTCTTTGTTGTTCAATTGCTAAGTCGTGTATGACTCTTTGCGACCCCATGGACTGCAGCAAACCACGCTTCCCTGTCCTTCACTATCTGTCGGAGTTTGCTCAAACTCAAGTCCATTGAATCAGTGATGCCATCCAACCACCCCATCCTCTGTCGCCCCCTACTCCTCCTGTCCTCAATCTTTCCCAGCATCAGGGTCTTTTCTGATGAGCCAACTCTTCGCATCAGGTGGCCAAAATATTGGAGCTTCAGCTTCAGCATCAGTCTTTCCAATGAACAGGGTTGATTTCCTTTAGGATGGTCTGGTTGGATCTCCTTGCTGTCCAAGGGAATCTCAAGAGTCCTTTCCAGCAGCACAATTCGAAAACATCAGTTCTTCAGTGCTCAGCGTTCTTTATGGTCCAACTCTAACATCTACACATGACTACTGGAAAAACCAGAACTTTCACTAAATGGCCATTTGCCATCCAGTGATGTCTCTGCTTTTTAATACACTGTGTAGGTTTGTCATAGATTTCCTTCCAAGGATCAAGTGTCTTTTAATTTTGTGGCTGCAGTCACCATTCATGGTGATTTCAGAGCCCAAGAAAATCAGATCTTTCACTGTTACCAACTTTTCCCCATCTATTTGCCATGGAATGATGGAATCAGATGCCATGATCTTCGTTTTTTGAATGTTGAGTTTTAAACTAGCTTTTTCACTATCTTCTTTCACCCGTATCAAGAGGCTCTTTAGTTCCTCTTCTCTTTCTGCCATTAGAGTGATGTCATCTGCATACGTGAGGGTATTAATATGTCTCCCGGAAATCTTGATACCAGACTGTGATTTTGCATGATGTACTCTGCATATAAGTTAAATAAGCAAGGTGACAATATACAGCCTTGACATACTCCTTTCCCAATTTTGAACGAGTCCATCATTCCATGTCTGGTTCTAATTGTTGCTTCTTGTCCTGCATACAGGTTTCTCAGGAGGCAGGTAAGGTGGTCTGGTATTCCTGTCTCTTTAATTTGTTGTGATCCACACAAAGGCTTTAGCGTAGTCAATGAAGCAGAAATATATGTGTTGTTTTTTTTTTTTTCTGGCATTCCCTCACTTTTCTATGATCCAGCGAATGTTGGCAATTTGATCTCCAGTTTCCTTGCCTTTTCTAAATCCAGCTTGGGCATCTGGAAGTTCTTGATTCACATACTGCTAAGGCCTAGTTGGAAGGATTTTGATCATTACCTTGCTACCATGTAAAATGAGTGCAATTTCACAGTAGTCTGAACATTCTTTGGCATTGCCCTTCTTTGAGATTGGAATGAAAATTGACATTTTCCAGTCCTGAGGTCACTGCTGAGTTTTCCAAATTTGCTGGCATATTGAGTGCAGCACTTTAACAGCATCATCTTTTAGGATTTTAAACAACTCAGCTGGAATTCCACTATCTCCACTAACTTTTTTCATAGTAATGCTTCCTAAGGCCCACTTGATCTCACATTCCAGGATGTCTGACTCTAGGTGACCAACGACACCTTAGTGGTTATTTAAGTCATTAAGAAGATTTTTTTGTAGAGTTCTTCTGTGTATTCTTGCCACCTCTTCTTAATATTTTCTGCCTCCTTTAGGTCCTTGCTGTTTCTGTCCTTCATTGTACCCATTTTTGCATGAAATGTTCCTTTGGTGTCTCTAATTTTCTTGAAGGGAACTCTAGTCTTTCCCATTCTATTGTTTTCCTCTATTTCCTTGCATTGTCCACTTTAGGAGGATTTTTTTTTTTTTTTTTTTTTTTTGTCTCTGCTTGCTCTTCTCTGGAACTCTGCATTCAGCTAGATATATCTTTCCCTTTCCCTTTGCTTTTTATTTCTCTTCTTTTTTCAGGTATTTGTAAGGTCTCTTCAGACAACCATTTTGCTTTTTTGCACTTCTTTTTCCTGGGGATGGTGTTGGTCATTGCCTTTACACAATGTTACAAGCATCTGCCCCACTGTAGTTCTTCAGTTCAATTCAGTTCAGTTGCTCAGTCCTCAGTCATGTCTGACTCTTTGTGAACATGTGGACTGCAGCATGCCAGGCCTCCCTGTCCATCACCAACTCCTGGAGTTTACTCAAACTCATGTCCATTGAGTCGGTGATGCCGTCCAACCATCTCATCCTCTGTCATCCCCTTCTCCTTCTGCCCTCAATCTTTCCCAGCATCAGGGTCTTTTCCAATGAGTCAGCTCTTCACATGAGGTAGCCAAAGTATTGGAGTTTCAGCTTCAACATCAGTTCTTCCAATGAACACCCAGGACTGATCTCCTTTAGGATGGACTGGTTGGATCTCCTTGCAGTCCAAGGGACTCTCAAGAGTCTTCTCCAACACCATAGTACAAAAGCATCAACTCCTTCAGCGCTCAGCTTTCTTTATGGTCTAACTCTCACATCCATACATGACTACTGGAAAAACCATAGCCTTGAGTAGAAGGCCCTTTGTTGGTAAAGTAATGTCTCTACTTTTTAATATACTGTCTAGGTTGGTCATTACTTTTCTTCCAAGGGGTAAGCGTCTTTTTATTTCATGGCTGCAGTCACCATCTGCAGCGATTTTGGAGCCCCCCAAAATAAAGTCTGCTACTGTTTCCACTGTTTTCCCATCTTCTTGCCATGAAGTGTTGGAACTGGATGCCATGATCTTATTTTTCTGAATGTTGAGCTTTAAGTCAACTTTTTCACTCTCTTCTTTCACTTTCATCAAGAGGCTCTTTAGTTCTTCTTCACTTTCTGCCATAAGTATGGTGTCATCTGCATATCTGAGGTTATTGATATTTTTCCCATCAATCTTGATTCCAGCTTGTGCTTCATCCAGCCCAGTGTTTCTCATGATGTACTCTGCATATAGGTTAAATAAGCATGGTGACACTCTGTCTACCATATCTAATCCTTTGAATCTATTTGTCACCTCTACTGTATAATCATAAGGGACTTGATTTAGGTCATACCTGAATATCTAGTTGTTTTCCACACTTTCTTAGATCTAAGCCTGAATTTTGTAATAAGAAGGTGATGTTCTGAGCCACAGTCAGCTCCAGGTCTTGCTTTTCTCTGACTGTATAAAGCATGAGATGTAAGAGATGTGGGTTTGACCTCTGGGTTGGGAAGATCCCCTGGAGAAGGAAATGGTAACCCACTCTAGTATTCTTGCCTAGAAAATCCCATGACAGAGGAGCCTGGTGTGCTACTGTCCATAGGGTTGCAAATAGTCGGACATGACTGAAGCAACTTAGCATTCATACATGCATCTTCACCTGCAAAGAATATAATCAATCTCATTTCTGTATTGATCATCTGGTGATGTCCCTGTGTAGAGTTCTGTTGTGTTGTTGCAAGAGGGTGTTTGCTATGACCAGGGCATTCTCTTGGCAAAACTCCATTAACTTTTGCCTGCTCCATTTTGTACGCCAAGGCCAAACTTGCTCATCAAGCCAGGTATCTCTTGACTTCCTACTTTTGCATCCCAGTCCCCATGGTGAAAAGGACATATTTTTTTGGTGTTAGTTCTAGGAGGTCTTATAGGTCTTCTTAGAACTGTTCAACCACAATCATGGAAAGCTAACCAAAATGATCACATGGATCACAGCCTTGTATATGTCTTTACTAACACAAAAAATTAATATTTTATTTGCCCACCATCTCCTGCCCCTTCTTCCCCCTCACTCCCTTTCAGAGGAAACATTTCTACTTGTCCCCACCCCTCCATTCTGCGCCAATCCCCACCCTTGCCAACAGTCAATGCTTTGATTTTGTAGTAGCAGTTTCATATTTTTAATGTTTTATATCCTGGCTAAATATTCTCAGACAGCATTTTCCTTGGTTCAGGAGTAACTACTCATAACTTAAATACATTCCATGCATATTATCTTATCCATTTTTTATCTCTATATTTTAAAATCCATCTCATGGTTCAGCATTAGAAAATTCATCACCATGATTGATTAAGTAAACAAATTAAAAAGTAGAACATCATATTGCATTTTTATGCTTTTGGTTTTAGTAGTATCCTTTCACATTCATAATCCAGATCATGAGATAGACAAGATTTTATCCATCAAGTCTCCCCTTCATTACTCTGCCAAACAGAAAAAACATTGCTGCCATTTTAGTCAACATTTAATGTTTACTATAAAATATGCTAACACTAAATGAACCTGCAACTCACACAGTGATGCTGAATTCTCATCTGGCAAATCACCAAACTAGCAGATTCTGAAACATGGTATTTTATGAGCTTCAGGGTATGGATATATCTAGGCCTTCCATGAGAACTGACCTTAAATACTTCACAAATACCATACCATCCAGGAATTCACATTTTCTTTATTTAATACACAATTGTGAAATCTGTAGGAAATAGCTTAATCATTATTTCTTAACTATCTCCTGCTATTAAAACAGAAGCTATGAAACAGATCAAGGGAAGAGAAATTTCTTTGATTATATTCAATAGCTTGCCCCTGTCCAAATCACATATGGAAGGATGTAGACAAATAGAAATTAAGATTAAACTTTGAAGAAGTAGCTGAAGAACTTCCCTAGGATATAGTAAATGTATAAACTGAAAAGTGATGTATGTCATGAATTCAGTCCTAAATAGGCTGAAGGATCAGAATGGTTTTGTGGACATTTTTCTTTTCTTCTTTTCCTACTTTCCCAGACTTCTACAAAGAGATCTGCTAGGAGTAATAAAAAGAGAAATTTTAGTGATGCTAAAGATATGTATAAACAAATTCTCTTCACTAATGGTAAAGGTGTAAATTAGCATAGACTTTCAGGAAGACTGAAATGTATATACCGATCTTTCTCAACTTACAGCGATGGGGTTACATCACCATAAACCCATCGTAAGTTGAAAATACTGTAAGTTGAAAATTTGTTTACATCTAAACTACTAGGCTAATGTCATAGCCTAGCCTACCTTAAACATGCTTAAAACACTTGAATTAGTTGGGTAATGGGTAAGATTGTCTAACATGAAGCCTATTTTATAATGAAGTGTTGAGTATCTCATGTAAGTTATCAAATACTGTACTGAAAATGGAAAACAGAGTGGTTGTAAGTTGTTGTTTACCCTCATGATCCCATGGCTGACTAGGAACTGTGGCTGCTGCTGTTTCCAAGCATCACAAGAGGCTATCACACTGCACACTGTTAACCCAGAAAAAGAGCAAAATTCAAAAATTCAAAGTACAGTTTCTACAAAATGCGTATAGTGTTTGTACCATCATAAAAATAAAAAACTAAGTTTAAACTTGTGGATCATCTGTATTTTTTTTGGTATATAATCACTTTACAATGTTGCATTAGATTTTACTGTAAAACAAAGTGAATCAGCTATATATATACATGCATCCGCTCCCTCTTAGACCTCCCTCTGCTCCCCCATCCTACCCAACCAAGTATTCACAGAGCACCGAGGTGAGTTCCTGGTGCATACACTTCCAAAAATTTTAATTTCATACTTTAAAAAAACCTAATTTAAAAACTAAATTGAAAACTTAAGGAACTCTTTAGGCAGTTGGGCCAAAATGTATGTAAAAGTAGGTTCATTCGTTGTTCTCAATAGAAAGGTAATTGAAAAAATTTTACAAACATCTATTAAGAAAGGCCTGGTTAAATAATGTATTGTATGTATTCATCAATTTATTAATAAAATGGCCATTTAGATTGCTATATTTTTTTCTTTTTATTTTAATTGGAGGCTAATTATTTTACAATGTTGTATTGGTTTTTGCCATACATTGACATGAATCCGCCATGGGTGTACATGTGTTCCCCATCCTGGACCCCCCTGTCACCTCCCTCCCCATCTCAACCATCAGGGTCATCCCAGTGCACCAGCACTGAGCACCCTGTCTCATGCATCGAACCTGGACTGGTGTAGATCACTATATATTAACATTAAGTAATATCCGCAATATACTAAGTGAAAAAGCATAAATATATAGAGAAATATGTCTAATTAGAGAAAGTCATGTATACGTTTATGAATATAGTACGTGGGAAGTGTCTGGAAGGCTGTGATCTAAAATCTTATTGGTGCTGTTTTTCACAGGAGTGGGAACTACTTTGACCATACTGATTATACTGTGAGCATTTTTTTATGAATGGCTGCCAGTATTTTTTGCTTCTTTTCCTCTTTATTATTTCCTACTTCTCATTTTCCTCCCTTCACTGAATACTGACTCATTTGAAATGAATTACACATTCATATTCCAATGAAACAGAGAAGAGATTAAAATAGGATAAACATGAGAAAAATATATGATAAAAATGATAATGATATGATACATAAAAATGATAAAAAATGAGAAAATCTTACACAGCATAAAAATGTGGATACCGGCACCTTAATTTTTGCAAAACGAAAAGGAGAAAGAAAAGAGTCATTGATTTTTTTCAATGCTGACGTTTTAAATTCATTCCCATTTGAAGTAGCAAGAAGGATGTTTGCTATCACTACTATTATGCAACACTTTCTGGTAAAGTTATGTATTACCCTTACATTTAAAATTAAAGTCCACACGTGTAAACATAGACAGCTAGTGGGAAGCTGCTGTACCGGTGCGGGGAGCTCGTCTTGGTGCTCTGTGAAAACCTTCAGTCCAGTTCAGCTCAGTCGCTCAGTCGTGTCTGACTCTTTGCGACCCCATGAACCGCAGCACGCCAGGCCTCCCTGTCCACGACCAACTCCCAGAGTTTACCCAAACTCATGTCCATCGAGTCGGTGATGCCATCCAGCCATCTCATCCTCTGTCGTCCCCTTCTCCTCCTGCCCCCAATCCTTCCCAGCATCAGGGTCTTTTCAAATGAGTCAGCTCTTCACATGAGGTGGCCAAAGTATTGGAGTTTCAGCTTCAGCATCAGTCCTTCCAATGAACACCCAGGACTGATCTGCTTTAGGATGGACTGGTTGGATCTCCTTGCAGTCCAAGGGACTCTCAAGAGTCTTCTCCAACACCACAGTTCAAAAGCATCAATTCTTCGGCAACCTAGAAGGGTGGAATTGGGGCCGGGGTGGGGGGTCCATCCATGGGATCACAGAAGAGTTGGACACGACTTAGTGACTAAACAAAACAAAACAAAATGGCTGTCATGCTGTTGTGTGGCAGAAACAAATGCAAAATTATAAAGCCACTATCAAAAATAAATTTTAAAAAGTTAAAATCCAACACGCTTTCTAAACCAACACGTTATAATCAAGACTATATTTGCCTTATGGAGGTAAAATTTTAAGTATATTTCATTGTTAAAATCTCCCAAAATAAAATGATATAAATGAGAAATTATGAACTAGTGCTGTAAGATATGAATTCTTTACAGTAGGCTGGAGTTTGGGAGGAACACGAGAGAAATTTCCAGAAACAGAAAACAGCATTAAACTTATTGCAATTTATTTGACATTTTAAGTGTAATCTCTCTTCATTTTTATAGCTACACATAGGGTTGATTCAGGCACAAACTAATCAGATGTACAGGATACATCATGGGGAAACTTCTGCTACTTTCCCAAGTCTCTGCATTTATTCTTATTTATTCATGTGTAAATTATTCATTTTACATATATCTTCCTTTCTACTACATTAACATTTAGGATATAATCAAGTTTTATTTTTTAGATTATTAATAAATTAAAATGTTAGTGACAAACACAAACTTTCTTTTCAGCTTTACAGTGTAAACATGATCGATCTCTTAAGCTTTAGAAGAGGTTAATGATTAAGAAGACGCCAAATATTAGATGGAAAATGCTTTTTTTACCCTGCTTGTTAGAGAAAAAGTATTGGGTTTTCTATAAAATGATAGATTCTTGATATTCCACTGGACTGAAAAAAAATAAAAATGGAACCTCTTCCAAATGTACTCTGTCAGTACATATACTTCAAATAGTATTTTTGAAGAGTGCTGTTTTATAAACATAAGGTCCTTCAACAACTTCCCGCTTCATAGCAGAGTATCCTCTCTCCACCCAGAGTATTACAGTGCCAGTCTGAGTTTTAACATCACTCACCTCTTCTTCGAGGTCACAAGACAATTGTTTTTCATTAAGATGCTGGAAAGAATTGAGGTGTGGATGTGGCCAAGCATCACCTGGTGAGACTCTCACCCTTCATTTTGTTCCTGAAAGCAGATATTTAGTAAATGACAAAACTGTGTCTTGAGTTGTATTCCGTGGTGACTACAGAGCATAGAATTATTCAAGCATGTTATTTTAGCAATCCAGACAAGTAGATTTGTCACTAGAGAGTAGAAGTATTTCTGGTACCCTAGAGATTAGATTTCATATTTACCCATGTGAGAATTTAACAAGTCTTCTGATAATACTTTCCTAAATTATTCTTGAATATAGTCAGTATGAAACATATGATATTCAACTGCACTGAAGTTTTTAACATTTGCAATTTAGGAAATTTTTAAGTAATTAAAAAAAAACTTTTAACAAAGGCAGTTAAAAGTAATTGCTAATTACCTACTCTGGGTCAGAAAGATTGATGTAAACTTTTCAAGTATCTTTCTTCCCTAAGCCCACATTTGCTTTTTTCTTTGTGAAACTGCAATCAATGACTGTCCTCGAGCTTCTTTGCTTTCTTGCATCCCTTTGTTGTTATTTCAGGAAGGATGGATACAACAAGCCCTGGGGAAAAAGAGCAACAACTCAAACTTAACAGCTGAATTTCTAATGTAAAAGAAAGACTTTACTGAGATTCAAAACAAATATTTTCTCAAGTTCCAACTGTGTTTTTTGTCTGTCTCCTTGGTGGTTTCTGACTTGCCAGTCAGAGCTGAAAAGCTCCTTCCCTGTCAATGCAAGCCAGGAACGCTAATACATCATCTGTCCTTGAAGTGGAACAAATATCTTTTACTAGCACAACTAATCCAAAATGAAAAAGAATATATTGCAGCAAACTGTGATGGTTGTCAATAAGGACATTTTCATTGTGACTATTCACTCACCACATCATGAACAGCTGCAGTATTCTCTTATCCAAATAAGAAGTACCTTTCCCACTCAATCATGTCTTTACAAAATTTAGGGAGCTCTATTTTCAACTTTGCATTGAAGACAATTCTAGTTGCAATAAATCATCATATACACATTTATTAATTCATTTTTTCCCCTGAACTCTACCCCTTCAGAAGGCCATGTGATGCCAATGATGAACATGATGGTTAAGAATTTTGTTGGTGAAGTCTTTCCCGGCTTCAGCTAGATCAGCACAAGAACTGACAGGATGATAATCCCCAGTTCATAGGGATTGTGGAAAAAAATAAAACAGCCAACATGTACCTAAAAAAAAAAAAGGAACAACAGGGCCCGGATGGATTCACTTCCTCCAGTATGGGAAATAAAGCTTAAGACCTAAACTAACTTCATTTCAGCCTCTCCCAAGAATGCGACCTTTCATCAGTTTATCTGAGACTACCTGATCAGAGTTAATCAATCAGCTTGATAGACTCCTGCCTCTCCCCTAAAGGATGGCGACCTTGCCTGAAACGGTTCACTCTTTTGTCAGAAACTTCCTTTTTCATACCCTCCTGCCTATAAAAGTCTTCAATTGCATACAGTTCCCTGGAGATCCCTCCTACTTGTTAGATGGGATATTGCCCAACTCATGAATCACTGAATAAAGCCAATTATATCTTCAAATTGGCTCAGCTGAACTTGGTTTTTTAACAATGGAGAGTGATAAAATAAATACTAGCTGATTTTTCAGTCATAATTTGAGGGTACTATTTTTATTACTTTATTATGAATAATTGAAAAATATTTTATTTGCTGTGAAAGTAGCCCAGAGAACTCAAAAGATTTCTGCATAAATAACTAGGTCCTTAGTACTGCCTTTTAAGATACAGTTCCCATACTGCAGTCTCACAATTGTCTTTGTTAAAATGTGTCAATGCTGGAAAAAACAAAGGAAAAAAAATTTTAAGAAATGCTCCTCTTTAAAGGTCTAGCTTACATAAATGAGGAAGCTGTGATGAGGGGTTGTGCCCTCTTCAGAGGGGTTGCCCAAAAAGAGAAAATTCCTGACTGTTCCCTCTGTTCATCTGATACTTCAATATTGTAAACATTAAAATAGGGCCAGTTCACTTACTTCCATTCTCATTGGCCCAGTCTTTACAGTTTACCATAGATTCTACAAAAATGCTATGAGTTATTTTAGCAAACAGTTCTTAAAATGCATCCTACATGAATAACAATATTTCAGTATCAGAGACTTCTATCCCATGAGCAAATATTTTTCACCCCAAATCTGGCACAAATGATCAGACAAAGAATGATTTGTTGCCCCCACTCTGCACTAGCAACTGCACTATATTTTATTGCCGCTGTGGACTGGGACAGTTGCCTGGCAATCCAGTAAACAAGCAATGCTCCCTGCCTATCAGGAGTCACTGCACATACAGCCCCCTCCCCACCCATCCCGAGGGTGTGTGTGTTTGTGTGTGTGCGTGCTCAATTGTGGACAACTCTTAGCAACCCAATGGACTGCAGCCTGCTAAGCTCCTCTGTCCATGGGATTTTCTAGGCAAGGGTATTGGAATGGGTTGCCATTTCTTCCTCCAGGGAATCTTCCTGATGCAGGGATCCAACCCTCATCTCTTGTGTCTCCTGCATCTCTTGTGTCTCCTGCATTGGCAGGTGATTCCTTACCACCATGCCAGCTGGAAAGCCCCTCCCAAGGTCATACCATCAGGTGAGTTCAGGACAGAGAAAAACAGTAAGAATCTGCGCTTTGTATGGTGGCTCTCAATAATTTTGATACATAGCTAAGGAACAATTTCCATGAGCCCATATTCTTGCATCTTTTCATACATAAAAAAGCATTAAATTCATTAGTTAAAATGTCTATGCTTTGTGATTAGCAATAATCTTTTGATATTTGGCTACATATCTTTTTCCAGCTAAAAATTCCTTTATATCCTGGCTCCTCTTTTCCGTCTTTGGAGCAGTTTTTCAGAGCTCTCTGAGCGGCTGTCTCCTGGGCTCTACTCCTCAGTATGATCCCCGAACAAAACTTAATTCACAACTTTTAGGCTATGCTTTTCTCACGGCTTCCATTGGCTATTTCAGGTTGGGCGTGAAAGGGTTAAACAGTGAACTTTCTGAAGTGTCATGGCGTTCTCATTTGCATTTCGTTCAGTGACAATGGAAATCTGCTTTCAATTTAAACCCCAATAAGAAGGTTACTCTTACTTTTGGTCTGAACCAACTAGGCTAAAACACCCATCATGATGGCACAAAAACAATGGGCAAAACCCAGAGGAAGCCTGCAGGAGAAAGGCAGTACTACCAGCAGAGAGAAACTAAGAGTTGCAGCAACATGCGGACCCAGGGAAAGGCAAGTCTTATACCTAAAATCGCTTGTCTGTAGGAATTGTGTACAGAGCAGATGGGGAAAAAAGCAAAGCTTCCTTAGCAGCACTCCGCTGCCCTCACAGCAATTTGTCTGTGGCAATTCACATGAGGGCAATGGGGTAGGAAGGTCACAGCCCTGGAAATAAGTGGCTATTCATAGAAGAGAAAGTGCAGCTGAATATGCAGGGCATGAGGAAGACAAAGAGACCATCCTGGGTTGAACAGAGGTCAATACATTAATTGGATAAATCTAGCAAAGTAGTTTTAACAGTTCTTCACCGAAGGGGTACCAAAACCCAAGTGTCTTAAACATGTGCAGGCTTATATTGCATGATTAAAATCAAAGTATAATTTTCAAGATACACTGTAAGTTCAGCTACTGAAAAAAAATGCTCTTGTCTTCTTTGAATTTAAATATAGTCTTTTAAAAATATGTTTACTTATTTATTTATTGCTGCTGTATACAGGCTTTCTTTAGTTGCAGTGAGAAGTAGCTACTCTCCAGTTGCGGTGCATGGCTTCTCATTACAGTGGTTTCTCTTATTGTGGGCTCTCGGGTACATGGGCTTCAGTGGTTGCGGCTCACCAGCTCTAGCGGTCAGGCTCAGTAGTTGTGGCACATGGGCTTAGTGGCCCTGCGGCATGCAGAATCTTCCCAGACCAGGGATCGAACTTGCAGCTCTTGTGTCTCCTGCATTGGCAGGCAGATTCCTAACCACCGGACCACTGGACTACTGGGGAATTCCTAAATAGAGTCTTCAATTATCTCATTTATTGATGGTATATGCTTCCTGATTTTTTTTTTCTCTTCTGCACTAGAATGTAAATTGCAGACTGCAACAGAGGCCTTCTCTGTCTTGTTCATCTTCGTGTCCCCAGAATAAATAACAATGCCTGACACAGAGCAGGCACCAAGTATTTGTTCTACAATATATGCCAGGTGCTCTTCTAAGTTCTGTAATCCTTACATCAATGATATGATGTAGGGTCTATTATTAGCCCCATTTACAGATGGGTAAATTAAAGAACAGAAAAATGAAGTCATTTGTCTAACTTAGGAGCTGGCAAGAGGCAGAATCAGGATCTGAACTCAGGCAGGCAGTCCCTACCACTCATGCTCCAGCCAATAACCTCTAGTGATTATGCATCTCTTCATATCTGTGTATATTTACTGCATAAGTGAATGAAAACTTCTTTCTGCCTGGGTACATGAGATATTAAATTAGAACTAATCCTTTTGAATTTAATTCAAACTTCTGACCATAGACAAAGTAATGGCTCATAACAGACAAAGTGATTATCTCACCACACTTTGTACTGCACCATTTTTTTTTCAACTTAAACTACACTGCTTTTTCACTATCATGGTTTTACAAAACTTTACGACAAAAGTACCACATTCATAAAGTTATGCCTCATAAATGTTACACACTGAGGCATTTTCATGAGTAGTTTAAAAAAAATTTTAATGCAGCCAGATTGCCCCCAATTTGTGTTCCCACATCTTTTGTGGGGCAACAAATTTTGCGACTAGTTCATTTTATAATGCTGACTGACTTCAGTCAGTTATTATTTTCTATAAGCTAGAATTGGGGGGAATACTTCCTAGTATATGGGAAAATCCAGAACTGATGAAATTGGAAGTACCTGAGAAAATCATGGTGTTTGTACATCTTTGACATAAATCTTATGAAGAGTGATATATTTTCTTTCCTCATCGAGTCATGCAACCAAAGTCACACTTCTACCAAAACTGACTGAAAATGTAAACATTCAGATGATTGGTTTGGTAGATGCTTCGCCAAATTTTCTAAACTACCAGTTACTCATCTAGTTAGAGAACAGCCATGGTCTAAAACGATATATGCATTGTTATTACGAACAGGGTCAAGTAACCTTGCATCGAGAAAATACCAGGTGTGCCTGATAAGCCGGCGCCTTCTTCCAAGACGGTCCCGAGGGACTGTGCATCTCCAGAGTACTGTCGGAAAAACACTGACGTAGACAGATTCTAAATTCCTTTCCCGTGCTAAAGTGCTATCGTGGTCTGAGAAGCCCTCAAACATGGAACAGTAGGTCATACAGATTAAGCTTAAAGAGTTATATACTATAATTCATTGATAAAAGACTATTGTTGTTCATTTAATGCAAACAAGTTTTAGAGCTAAATTCATTCTTTTGTGAATGGACTTTTGCACAAATTAAAACATTTAATTCAATGGTTTTATTTCTCTCTGAGTACATCATAGAATCTATTGAGGTTAACAATTTAATTGGGATGTCTCAAACTCCATCACTCACCAAATGGGTGGCTTTGGTCCAATTACTTAACCACTGTCAGCTACAGTTTCCTCAACTACAAAGGGTAAGAAATCATAACAATGACTGTTTTAGTGTTGCTAAAAGGGTTCAATGATACCTGTTCCTTATCTGACAAGTAAAGTTATATGTTGAATGTTCATTAGTAGAAGAACCAAGAGTAGTAGCTACCATACTTTGAGAGCCATCAATTCTGTTTTCCAAGAATTCTGCTAGTGAGAATTACGTTTTGTTTTGTTTCAGTTGCATTGCTATATACAAGAATGCTAACTTCCATCTTTAAGATTATTCGAATAGCGAGTCAGGAGAAAATCTATTTGTCAAAAGTCTGTCTCAATTGGCTAAATAAACCTCTAAGGAAATTAAAACTGCATGCCTGTTTTGGGATGTTGTTGTTTAAATATATTTTGAACAAGAGAAAGAAATGAAGGGTCCCTCTCAAAAGAAAGCCCAGTTTGGCAGTGAGAAAACTTTGGGGACTGCTGAGTAGAATGGGAGTCAGTAATTAGCTTTCTCATTGTAGGGAAGAAACACTAAGAGTCCATCCAGAATTGAGAGGCAGGAGAGAGAATGGAGGGAAGATGAAAGATGTGGTAATAAGAGGCTGTCATTATTCACCACTTCCACCTGAATAATTTTGAAAAATAAAACAGTAGAAATGAGGAGAAAGAGAAAAGTCACCATTTTATCCCCCTATTGTGATTCAATTAGAAAAAACAAGATGCAGATACTAATCATCTCAGGCTGTGTTCTCTTGGTAGCAAGAGTTGGTTGGTTCTATGACTCTCTGAAGTTGAAGGCAGTCTCTGCTACTAGAAATAAAATATGTGGCAACAGTGGGCCAAGACATGGAGATCCTCAGGGTGGCTTCTGAGAGGGTTCGGTGTAAAGTTGGAAGAGTCTAGAGAATTCATATTTGAGTAATTATTGGGAAAGAATAACCTAGGTTAGACACTACTTGTTCCTAGACTTTATGTTTTTGCCACCTGCAAATGAGATTTTTTTTCATATTCATATCAAGAATAATGAACATAGTGTCTTGTGCAGCTTCTATATTCCAGACACAGTGTTAACCACTTTACTGCATTTTATCTTATTTAATATTGAGCAGGTGGAATTATTAGCTCCATTATATAGTCCAAGAAACCAAAGCTTAGAGAGATTAATTAACTTGCTCATATTCACACAGCTGGTGACTGGTAGAAATGGGATTTGTAATTATTTGCTCCCACACTTGACGGTGAACATAGCATTTTATATTTTGCAATAACTTTTCATTTTGTTTTATCTTTGAAATATATGTTCATTGTAATAAACAAAATACAGATAGGCAAAATAAATATATTTTTACATTAAAGGGTTGAATTTGCTTAAGTTATTTCAAAATCTTACTCAGCATTTAGCACACTTCTCTTCCTAAGGAGAGTTAAGTTTTTGAGGGTTTTCTTTTGTCTACCCACTGTTCCTGGGATAGTTCTTTTACTCATTATGGGCAATCAAACGTATGTGGACCAAATAAGTCCAAGAGAAAGTTGCTTGTTGGAGCTGTCACACCAGCATGAGGTCACATTTTTTAACTGTAGTTTCCAGAGTTGGGTGATGATACTTGCCCAGACAACCCAATTTCCTGGATACAGAGCACTGTGATGCTATAATACCTTCACAAGTGCTATCAGAAAACTTGGTTAAGAGTGAATATCATGGAAGTGTTTGCTTCATAATTTTCTACTCTCAAAACATCTTTGAGTGGTAACATTCATAGACAAGAATATTTTTTTATCTTCAATTTTTTCTTATTTTTGAATACTGTACTTGATTTTGCAGGAAATGTGCTCAGTGAAAGAAAGAAGAAGAGAATATGGTTGACAGAGAATAAGATTAAAAAAATGTATGTATCAAACTTAGAAAGTTTAGGTTAGGGAATTTTACTCTTTAGGTGAGTCTTTATTTAAAAAATAATTAGAAACAGGAACCCAAAGATGAAAGCATTCAAATAAGATTCCTGGTCAGCTGTTTCTTTTGATTGATATATTTTATCAGGCATTTGAACTGCAATATTTATTTATCAGGAAGAAGAAAAATTTAATTATAAAATTATATAACATCCTTTCAGCATTTGATCTTACTGTTTTCTTCACATGCATGTTGGAGAGTCATTCCTTTGTGTTAATATGTCCAGACAAGATCTTTGTTGTCTTGGGGAGCTGCTCCTCTCACTTTCCAAAATATGGTCCTCATGGGGGCTGCTAATCACATTATTCTTCCACCATCTCCGCCCCAGGATGGGGCACGGGTGCCAGCCTGGGATCAATCACATATGTCATCTTTCTAGTCATGAAAATTAGCTAAGGGACAGATGTATCGATAGGGCCAATCTGAGTACCTGCATGGAATTTTTCTAAGGGAAACTGGCAGGAAATAGCTTTGTTTCTTGTTAGTTACAAGCCTTCAGAATACAAGCCCAGAGCTTTCTGCTACCAGTTTTTGCCTCGTGGGGGATCACAGGCCTAAGATGATGAAGACATCAATCAGAAATGGAAAGAAGTGTGTGTGTGTGTGTGTGTGTGTGTGTGAGAGAGAGAGAGAGGGAGATAGAAATCCAGTGTCTCTGAGGCTAAATCTACTTCCCAAGGTTTGCCTTTTTGCCTTTCAGAGCAAATAGATTGCAGAGCAAGTTCAAGCTAAGTTTCTGTCATTTAACTAAAAGTCCTGACTAATAGCCAAAACTCAGGGTGCTAAGTAAACAAAATCTGCAAGACAGCTATTTTCTAGCTTCTATTTCCCTTGACATCTGTCTTGAAAGATGTATATAGGAAATGTTGAAGTCTTTTTGGCAACAGCATGAAAATCATATTATTCAACAAACTTATTCCATGCCTCTTTAGGGCCAGGCATTGTGCTAAGCACTTAAAATACTCAAGAAACTGAGGAAAGAAAGTACCCTATGTCCATGGCAGAAGCATACATAAAAGCCAGTTTCTACAGAACTGTGTAAGGAAGGTTTTTTTTCTTTTTAACTTTTTGGCTGAGTTGGACAGTGCAGGGATCTTAGTTCCCTGACTAAGGATTAAACTAGAGTGCCCAATGTTGGACGTGTGGAGTTCCAACCAATGGACCACCCAGGGAATCCAGAACGGCTTTAATAAACATCTGTGGAAAGTGTCATGGGTGCTCAAAGGAGCAAGCAAGTTCAAGCACTTGAACTCTTGAGTGTATTTTGAAGAACAGTAGAATTTAACCAAGCATAGAACAGAGAAAAGGGCACCATGAACAGAAGAAATAAGTTGCTAGGTCATGGACATATGAAAAAGATACATGCCATGTTTGGGGAATAACAAAACCTTTGACGCAACTACAGCATAATGTTTTAGACTTGGATAATGGTAAGGGAGAAGGAAATGGCAACCCGCTCCAGTGTTCTTGCCTGGAAAATCCCATGGACAAAGGAGCCTGGCAGGCTGCAACCCATGGGGTCACCAAGAATCAGATACAACTAAAGCGACTTAACAACAGCAACAATGGTAAGGGATTTGGCCAAACAATTAGGCAGAACTCTGTCTAAAAAGTCTTAAATGCCAAGCTATGAAGTGGGCTTCATCCTACAGGCTATGAGAAGCCATCTGAAGTTCTCAGTCAAATGAATGACACAATCAAATTTGGACATACATGGATGTAATGAACATGCACAAACTCATCACGCAGTAAACAGTTATATCAACTCATGTGTGAGGTTGGACGACTTTTCATACTGTTAAGAGCAGTTTATATATCTTTTTCTATGAATTTTCTGTAGACCACTTCTTGGCCTTTTTCATCTCAATTTATATATCAGTATACCTTTCACTGTATATTTTGCAAATATTTTTCCCAGGCTGCTATTTGTATTTTTTATTTTGTGAATGGTATGCTATATTTTTATAATGAAAAAAATTTAACTTTTACAAGATAAAAATCTATCAATTTTTTCTCATGGCGTCTAGATTTTGAGTCATATTTAGGAATGTTTTCTTATCTCCTGACTATAAAGGAATTCATAGAAGCTTTTTCTGCATGGTGCTTTTTTATATCTTTGATTTAAATATCTGATCTGTTGGGAATTTAATCCTGGCTTATGATGTAAGAAATGGATCCAATTTAATTTTTCTCCATATGGCTACCCAGTAATCAAAACAACATTATTTAAAGGTCCATCTTTTCCCCAATGATGTGTGATGGCACCTATAATGTATATTAATTTCCATATGCAATTGGATCTATTTCTGGATTTTCTACTTTTCCCTTTGGTGTATATGCCTATTCATGTGCTAATATCAATGGTTTAACTTACAGAGGCTTTATAGTACTGCAGAAAGTCTGATATGGGACTTCCCTGCAATCCAGTGGCTAAGACTCCATGCTACCAATGCAGGGGGGGCTGGTTCGAGCCCTGCTCAGGAACTAGGATCCCACATGCCAAGTGGTGCAGACAAGAAAAAAGAAAAAAATCTGATACGGCTTTTTCTCCCAGCCCTTAAGTCAGGGAAAATTGACATCTTTATGATGTTGCCTGTCTCTTTCTCTCCCAGAATTGATATTTTTTTCCATTCATTAAGATCTAGCTTTTTTCAAAAACAATCCCCAGTTTTGCGTATTTAAGTTTTGGACATTTCTTGTTAAACTTATGCTATTTTTTTATCTTTTTTTTATTTTCTATCATAAATGGAGCCCTTACACTCTATTTGTGTTTATACATATATATGTTTATATGTGTTTATAAGCATACATACATACATTCTTATGTATGCTATTAATTTTTGTATCCTTACTTTATAAACTGGGGCTTTCCTGGTGGCTCAGACGGTAAAGCATACACCTTCAGTGCAGGAGACTCAGGTTCGATCAATGAGCTGGGAAAATCCCTTGGAGAAGGGAACGGCAACGCACTTCCATATTCTTGCCTGAAGAATTCCATAGACAGAGGAGCCTGGCGGGTTACAGTCCACAGGCCTGCAAAGAGTCAGACAGGACTCACCGACTAACACACACACACACATTTATAACCTATTATTTTATCCAAATTCTCTCACTGATTATTGTATTTTTTCCATGGATCCTCTTGAATTTTCCAGATACGTAATCACATCTTCTCTTGATAGAATTTTACCTACTTGTTCCCTTGCCATAATCCAGTAGTTGCTTGCTCACGTCTAACTGCTTTGGTTAGTATCTGCAATATGATGCTACATGTTATGGATATGGTAGGTATCTTTGTTCTTGACTTTAGAGGAAAAGCACTACAACATTAAATATTAAAATCAGTTTCCTCAGCTTTGGGGAAACTGATTCAGGGATTGTGATTCAAGGATTGTAAATTGATCTGTAAGATTTAGATCTATCATCGTAAGGCTTCTGTAAGACGCCAGAGTGAGGACCTCCAGGGGATATAGATGGCTCTACTTTCTGAGAAAAAGCTCTAGATGGGATATTTACTAGGTCCTCATTTTTTGCCAGATACTGTGCTAAGTGCATTACACAAATTGCTTCATTCTAATCTAATCACAAGATATTAGAGTTATTATCATTCTCAAATTCCAGGATAGGAAACTGAGACAATGAGGTTAAGTAATTTATCAGTATCATCTAACCATTAAGTGGTCAAACTAGTATTAGAATCCAGGCAGCCTAATGTCAGAGCTTAAATATAACTCCTATGTATGTGATGCTGACTCATCGGATTTGGAGAGAAACTAGTTATTCATTGCAGCTGAAACACTGGGAATGAATTATATCCTTAAGATTGTATAGAGGAAGAGTGAAGAGTGATAAGAAAAGTGCTGAGAGCCAAAGCATGAAAGAAGCAGGCAGAAGAGGAATCCAGGGGAGCCAGTGAGAAGGGGCAGGTAGAGAGAAAAACAAAGAAGAGAGTACATACCATGGAATGAGAGAGAAAAGAGTCAGGAGTGACGGAGAATTCTAGTAGGGAATATGGTTTATTTTCTGACCCTGATTCTTTATTTTCAGGTTCCAAAATTTTCCATCAAGTTAATCAATTCTTATTTGTTTGTTTGTTTTTCCCATTATTTCCAGGCAAGAATACTTGGCTGGTATGAAATGTTGCAGGACAGTTACAGCCAGCTTAATGAAATGTTCACAAAATTGTAAAACTGAAAAAAAATCCCTTATCATAAGGGTATCATAATGTTACCTTAGGAAAATTACAAACTAACAAAGGTTCACGTTTTGCTTAAATATATTTCAAGTTATCAGTCAAAACATAAGTAATATGCAATCCCACAAAAGGAATTTAGTTAATTATAAATATAATCTCTAGCAGATTTTAAATGGTGGCTCAGATGGTAAAACGTCTACCTGCAATGTGGGAGACCCTGGTTTGATCCCTGGGTCCGGAAGATGGGTGGAGAAGGAAATGGCAACCCACTCCAGTATTCTTGCCTGAGAAATGCCATGGACGGAGGAGCCTAGCGGGCTACAGTACATGGGGTCGCAAAGAGTCAGATACAACTGAGCGACTTCAGTTTCAGTTTCAGCAGATTCTAAAAGTCAACATTTAGGTATGAGGAACATTAAATGCTGCAGTACAACATTATTTTAACAGCTCTGGTTTCTTCCTCGTCACCTACTCTTCAATTGGAACTGCCATATAAGGAATAAGAACCAACACAGTGATCAAAAGAACAAATGACTTATCAAAGCTTTTTTTAAAAAAATGTTCTATAACTAGTTTAGCATAGCAGTAAATATATTGGCTTGTTTTGTGATGTTTATGTCATGTCCTTCTTTGTAAGATATAAAATGCAAGATCAATGTGGTTATCCATTTGGCCTTGGTTGAAAACATTCCAGTACAACATTGCCATTCATCTTCATAGTCATTTAAATGCAATCTGTTACTCAGTTTTGTGATTTAATTTTATATTTTATGGAGTTGATAGGATTCCAGAATTGCTTTCTGAATCATCCATCTTATACACACGTAGGGGAAAGCTTTAATCCTTCCATCTCTATGCAAGGAAAACTGTCACAGAAATCGAGTCCCCAGAAGGAGTTCATCAAGAGCGGGGGAGGGGGGGATGGAGAGAATGAATCAATAGGGTTTTATTTTTCCGCAACTCATAATTTTGAGTAATCTTATAACCAGTTTCCTTTTGAGAACGATTTGTTGAATATGGTAACATCTGCCATCTAGTGGCTGAATTAAAGTACTACATAATGAACTTCAGTTCAGTTTAGTCGCTCAGTTCTGTCCGACTCTGCAACCCCATGGACGGCAGTATGCCAGGCTGCCCTGTCCATCACCAACTCCTGGAACTTATTCAACTAATGTCCATCGAGTCGGCAATGCCATCCGAATATCTCATCCTCTGTCGTCACCTTCTCCTCCTACCTTCAATCATTCCCAGCATCAGGGTCTTTTCAAACGTGTCAGTTCTTCGCATCAGGTGGCCCAAGTATTGGAGTTTCAGCTTCAACATCAGTCCTTCCAGTGAATATTCAGGACTGATTTCCTTTAGGATGGACTGGTTGGATCTCCTTGAAGCCCAAGGGACTCTCAAGAGTCTTCTCCAACACCACAGTTCAAAAGCATCAATTCTTCGGTGCTCACCTTTCTTTAGAGTCCAACTCTCACATCTGTACATGACTACTGGAAAAATCATAGCTTTGACTACACAGACCTTTGTTGGCAAAATAATGTCTCTGCTTTTTATTATGCTGTCTAGGTCGGTCATAACATTTCTTCCAAGGAGCAAGCGTCTTTTAATTTCATAATGAACTAGAAAATTTTATTTTTATGTAAATAATATGGGGATGGGTTGGCTTCCCAGGTGGCCCAGCAGTAAACAATCAAAGAATCTGCCGCTGATGCAGGAGACACAGGAAACGTGGGTTTGATCCCTGGGTCAGGAAAAATCCTCTGGAGTAGGATATGGCAACCCCGCTCAAGTATTCTTGGCTGGAAAATTCCATGGACAGAGGAGCCTGGCAGGTTACTGTCCATGGGTTCACAAAGAGTCAGACACAACTGAGCGACTGAGCATGCATATAGAGGAGGGAAATGGTTTTGGTCATTGTATTTCACCTACATTTTCTATTGTTGGTATCATACAGATTTTTAACATACTATTTTTTTGTGTGCCAAATTTGATCTAATAGCAATTTACTTTTTTTGTGTATACATGTTCAAAGTAAAGGGGGAAAAAAGCAGAAAGTAAATAATAAGAAGAGAAAGATAAACATTTTTTAACCCGCCGCAACAGAAGATATAAACGGTAATAATTTATATTTCTTAAATTGTTTCACTTTTAGGAAGATTCCATTTTATCATTGAACAAATGCTAACTTATTCTTGAAACATAATTAAATAGACTATTTAAATTAAAACACAGATAAAAATGAGTGTGCAAATCTTGCCTTTTATTTTTACTATTGTTAACCTATTATACAGATGGTACAGAATCTACCTGCAATGCAGAAGATCCGGGCTTGATCCCTGGGTCAGGAAGATCCCTGGAGAAGGGAATAGCTACCCACTTCAGTATTCTTGCCTGGAGAATTCCATAGAGGAGCCTTGCAGGCTGCAGCTCGTGGGGTCACAGTCAGACACGACTTAGCTACTCACACAAACTATTATATGCAATACCTTACCATTTCTGACAGAACTGACTTTAATTGGATAGTCTCCGTGATGAAAGTAATGATCGATTTTCTGTCCTTATCTTATTCAATTCTCAGCAGCACTTGACGTAGCTGACAGACTCCTCCCTCCTGGAAGAACTTTCTTCACTTGGATTCCAAGACACTATATTCTTCCTGCGGCGCCAGCTACATAATTTGTGGGCCCAGAGCAAGATGAAAATGTGGGCTTTCTTGTTCAAAAAGCAAGGGAAAAAAAAATATCTAAATGTCATAAGTCATAAAAAAGCTTTTTCCTTTCTTCCACGGTCTCTCGTTCAACTTATCATTTTTTTTTTTTTTTTTGCCTTTCAATTGTTCGTAAATAAAGAAAAATTTAGAATTTAAATTATCAACATGAATTTTAGCATTCAATTTTACAATATGCAATGCCAGAGTTAATGAAAATATAAGAGTATTTAAGTCACATGAATTACACAGTTGATAGTTTGCAGCCCATGCATGCATATATATTTTTTATTTTTCCCAGAACAGTGGAAGTGCTGCATAAGACTAATTCAATCATTTTTATTTCACTTCTTGGGGTACATTCATTCTATCAATACTCTCTGCTTTGGCTAACAGATGAGAAAAGGAGGACTGAAAGGAAAAGGCTGTGTGGGTTCTTCTGTCTTTCCCGCTCCTTCTACATTACCCTTTCCAGTGTAAATGGTTGGCTAATGCAGAGAAGTAATGTAAGCAGCTCTTTGCAGTAGACAGTCCTCAGCAGGAGGCCCCTTTTCCTGTCACTTTAACAAAGCTCTACTGTAACTAACTTTTAAACCAAGCACCGCCATCCTCTACTCATCTCTGGCTCTAGCACACCTTTCAAATCTCTAATCACACAATGCCTTGCCTCAACTGTTGGTTCTTTTCGTAGATCAAAGAAGTAGAAATGAAGAATAAGTAATGAACATATGACTAGATCTCTTCCCTAGCTTCCCTTTCAGTAATCTTCCTAACAAATTGTGTGACCGAACCCTGTGAACAAGATTCTAGAGGAACGTCTCGAGGAGTGATAAACCCGCACAAGTCTGCAAAAGTGGGGGATGGTGATGACCCTGATCCCCATTTCAATGATTAACTGAAATTACTTCCTTCCTTTCCTTTAAAACTTTCACGGCCCAGCAGAATCTGCAGAGATGGTTCTCAGGGAACACCAAGTCTACCTCAGCCTTTCCTTTCTACCATTTGTGAGAAAATAATTGATTTTGTAAGCGATGAGCTGCAGGACCCGATCAAATGCTAACAGTAACATAAGCAAGGAAGAACAGGTGGTTCTTTGGTGGTTCATGCTTTTTAGGTCACCATTGCCTTCTTCTGCTCCAAAAGCAACTTTTGGTTTGAACAGAAGGTACCGCCTCTAGACGCTGTCAACACCAGCACCACCGCTTGCTCTGCTGGAGGTGTAGTCCGCTTACCTGTCCTTGATTTGAGTCTCGCTGAGCACCCAAGCAGCATGGGTCCCCTCGAACTCTGTGCTCATGAAGCACCAGGAATGTGAATGGGGGTGTCAAGGAACGGCCAATATACATAATGTGTGTATCTTCTCTCCTCACTTGCACACTCCATTTTCCCATCAAACTTCACCTACAAACATGAGTTCAAAGATAAGTAAGAACTGGTGGCAGCTGAGCAACCAAGTATGGGGCCCTTCTGAGTGCAAAGCGCTGGGTGCTGCATGGGTCACACACCCAAGAAGCCTCATCTGCTTCCTGGGTCTCCTCCTCTATCATTGGCTGCACCTTCTCAATCTTCCTCATTGGCTCTAGATATTATGACTTGAGTCAGAGCTAAGCCTCTCCTTTCATTGATTTCTTCCTTAGGTGATGTCATCCAGCCCCTAGGCTTCAGATGTCATCTATGTGGGGATTACTCCCTAATTTGTTCTACCAACCCTGACCTGTCCTCTGAGCTCCGATTGTGCATATCAAACTGCCTGCTTCGCCTTTCCACTTTGATGTCTAGGGTGAGGGTGAAAGTCACTCGGTTGTGTCTGACTCTTTGCGACCCCACGGACTATATAGTCCATAGAATTCTCCAGGCCAGAACACTGGACTGGGGAGCCTTTCCTTCCTCCAGGGGATCTTCCCAACCCAGGTCTCCCGCACTAGAGGCGAATTCTTTACCACCTGAGCCACCAGGGAAGGAAGCCTCTTATATCATCTCCATTTCTCCACAGACTTCCGCCTCCTCTTACCATCTTAGCTCACTATTCACTATTCGCTTTGTCATTTAAACACAGGAGTCTTTATTATTACTATTATTATTATTCTCCTACAACTCCCTTAAATCTAAATCTGACACAATACCTATCAGCTTTACCTTTACAGTATATCTCCAATTTAATCACTTTTGTCTACCTATGGGGACTTCCCTGGTGGCTCAGTGGTAAAAAAAATCTTCCTGCAAGGTAGGAGACGCCAGTTTGATCCCTGGGTTGGGAAGATCCCCTGGAGGAGGGTGCAGCAACTCACCCTGGAGAATCCCATGGACAGAGGAGCCTGGTGGGCTACAGCCCATAGGGTTGCAAAAAGTTGGACACGTCTGAAGTGACTGAGCACACATGCATGCACATCTACCTTTGAAGAGAGATTTAAGACACCTAAGACACTTCTGTTTATTTCCTGAACTGCTATAATGGCCTCTTAACCCAAGCTTTGCTTCCATTTGTTTCTCTGTGATTATTTCTCCACATGGTAGCTTGAGTGATCTTTCTAAAAAGAGAATCTTTTCACAAACGTTCCCTGCTTAAATCTCTTGAGTGGCTTCCCAGCATATTTTAAATAAAATCCAGACTCATCAAATGATCCTCAGATCACATCTCCCCTCCTGACCTTATGTTCTACCACCCTCTACCTGGGTACCTGAGTTCCAATAGCTTCACCTTTCTCTTTGCTGAAAACACCCCAAGTTCAGTCTCATCCTAGAATCTCTATATCTGCTGCTCCCTCTGCCTGGAATACCTCTCCTGTCCCATTCTTCAAATTGCTCACTTTTTCAGTTCTTTCAGTTCTCTGTTCAGATATTGTCTTCTCAGAATGGTCTTTCCTGGCTATTGTACCTAAAATAGCATCCTCTCCTGCTCCCCAACTGTATGATGGCATTACCCCGCCTTGTACTTTTCAGATCACCTATCTGTAATTGTACTCCTTACCCATTTGTTTACTTGTCTGTCTCACCCACTAGAATATAAACTCCAAAAGCACAAGTCTTTGCCCATTCACTGCTGTATCTTCAAGGCTTAGGACAGTGTCTGACATGTAGAAGGGGCTGAATATTTCTGGAATGAATAAAGGAATGCTTTATCTTTGTATCCATGGAACCTAGCGTAGCACAATGTTTTGCTCAATGCAACCATTCAATAAACATTGCAGAAGGAAGGAGGTTGGAAAAGAATTTCCATTTCTCAGTTTATTAGTTCTGTATAAAATAATAAATAGCTTACTTAGTTCTTGTGATTGGCATCTAAAATATTATTTCAAAATTAGATGAATTCTGCCAATATACTTTACTTTTTTAAAAAATATATTTTATTATTCTAATAAGATTAAAATTTCTTTTTATTGGAGGGTGAATGGAATTAGGGTTTAAATCACAAGAACTTTTTTTATGGTCCATGATAAGAATTATTAGTCTCTTTTTTTTCTCTTAAAGCTCTGATTTACCCTACTACAAAGGTATATACACAAAATACTTAATTTTCTATTTGGTTGTAATAGTCTCACAGGCAAAAGTCAAAATGAGATTTGAATTATGTTTTGTTGATGGGTGACTGATTGCCTAATGAATATATAAGTAACATTTCGTTGCCTTTGTTGATAAATATGACATTGTATTTTCATCTATTATGCATGAAAACTGGTAGATATGATTGCTATAACTTTTGGAAAACAAGAATTTAGGAGATCTCTTTAAGTACAACAAAAGCAATATGACATCTTAATAAGACTAACCTTGTACTAATAGATTCAGTAAATATATGTTGACCAAATTTATATGACTTTTTCATTTGAATTCAGTATATACACATTTAATGAAATAGCTATTTTATTATGAATAAATTAAGGATCTGGAAAGTAGATATAGATAGGTAGATACAGTTAAATGAATGGAGCTATGGTAAAATTTGGTTTGTTTACTCACCTTTCAGCACTCTCTTTCTGAACCAGCTTTCCACACCTTCAGGAATAGTCAACTCCTTCTGGGTTAAGTTCAATAAGCATTTTTAAATAACTCACATCCACAACACGAAGTGTGCTAATACTTGGGAATGTAATCATGAATAACATACATTTTCTGTTTTTTTTTTTTTTTTAAGGTTCATAGCTTATTGGGAAAAGTAACAGATATCTTCTTATCCCAAAGAAGTTAAAATATAGGGGTGCTATAAAGATACTGCCAAAGCAATAAGAAAACAATGTGGGCTAAATTATCCTGAAGGACAAAGAGGACAGTATTAGGTTGTGTTAAGGTATGTGGAGAGTGTTAGAGAAAGGGCAATTAGAATGAGACACGACACATGTGCCTTGGGAATATTAATATTTGAAATGTTCTAAATAGGCAACCACTCTGAAGTTCTCAGATATCACACTGTATACGATGAAACCCACTGAAGAGTTTCAGGCAACGGAGTGATGGAGGCTAAAGTTATGTACAGCTGAGCTTCTCAACACTTCAAAGTTTATACAAATTACTTGGGGATCTTCCTAACTGTGAATTCTGATTTAGTATGCCTGGAGAGACCTGCATTTACTACAAGCTCCCAGGTGGTGTGCTGGCTGATTACTGCTCTGTGAACCACTCTTTGAGAAGAAGCATTTTAGGGGACTTTCCTTAGGAAACATGAGAGTTTAAGTAAGAGATGAGGGTCTAAGGTAAAGCAGTGGTGGTAACTAAAGACATCTTTGGGGCAAATTGAAAGACTTTTTTCCTAACAGATTCAATAATAATAATACTAAAAAACTTACAAAATGTTTAGTATCTTATAGTGAGTACCCATATTTGTTGTTGTTCAGTAGCTAAGTCCTATTTGACTCTTTGTGACCCCATGGACTTAGCATGCCAGGCTCTTCTGTTCTCCATTATCTCCTGGAGTTTGCTCAGATTCATGTCCATTGAGTTAGCGATGCTATTCAGCCATCTTATCCTCTACTACCCTCTTCTTCTGCCTTCAATCTTTCCCAGCATCAGGGTATTTTCCAAAAAGGCAGCTCTTTCCAACAGATGGCCAAAGTATTAGAGCTTCAGTTTCAGCATCAATCCTTAAAATGAATATTCAGGGTTGATTTCTTTTAGGATTGACTGATTTGAATTCCTTGCAGTCCAAGGGACTCTCAAGAGTCTTCTCCAGCACCACAGTCTGAAAGCATCGATTCTTCCTTGGATGCTCAGCTGGGTCTTTACAGTCTAACTCTCACATCTCTACATGACTACTGGAAAACCATAGCTTTGACTATACACACCTTTGTCTGCAAAGTGATGTCTCTGCTTTTGAATATGCTGTCTAGGTTTGTCATAGCTTTTCTTCCAAGGAGCAAGCATTTTTTAATTTCATGGCTGCAGTCACCATCTATAGTGATTTTGGAGCCCAAGGGGGTAAAATATCTGTCACTGCTTCCACTTTTTCCCCTCCTAGTTGTCATGCCATGAAGTGATGGAACTGGATGCCGAGACCTTAGTTGTTTTAAATGTTGAGTTTCAAGCCAGTTTTTTCATCCTATCTTGTTTCACCTTCATTAAGAGGCTCTTTGGTTCCTCTTCACTTTCTGCCATCAGAGTAGTATCATCTGCATGTCTGAGGCTGCTGATATTTCTCCTGGCAATCTTGATGCCAGCTTGTGATTCATCCAGCCTGATATTTCACATGATGTGCTCTGCAAATGTTAAATTAGCAGAGTAGCAATATAGAGCCTTGTCATACTCCTCTCTGAATCTGAAGCCAGTCTATTGTTCCATGTTAAGCTGTAACTGTTGTTTCTTGAATCGCATACAGGTTTTTCAGGAGATAGGTAAGGTGGTCAGGTACTCCCATCTCTTCATGAATTTTCTACAGTTTGTTGTGATCCACACAGTCAAAGGCTTTAGCATAGTCAATGAAGCAGAAGTAGATGTTTTTCTGGAACTCTCTTGCTTTCTCCATGACCAAGTGAATGTTGGCAATTTGATTTCTGGTTCCTCTACCTTTTGTAAAATCAGATTGTACATCTGGAAGTTCTCAGTTTACACACTGGTAAAGCCTAGTTGGAAGGATTTTGAGCATTAACTTGCAGACATGTGAAATGAGTGCAATTGTACCATAATTTGAACATTCTTTGGCATTGCCTTTCTTTGAGATTGGAATGAAAACTGACGTTTTCCAGTCCTGTGGTCACTGCTGAGTTTTCCAAAGTTGTTGACATATTATGACTTTTCTTGTATAGTTCTTCTGTGTATTCTTGCTGCCTCTTCTTCATCTTTTCTGCTTCTGTTATGTCCTTACCCTTTGTCCTTTATTGTGCCCACCCTTGCATGAAATGTCCCCTTGATCTCTCCAATTTTCTTGAAGAGATCTCTAGTCTTTCCACTCTGCTTTTTTCCCTCTATTTCTTTGCTTTGTTCATTTAAGAAAGCCTTCCTATCTCTCCTTGTTATTCTCTGGAACTCTGCATTGGGTTGGGCATATATTTCCCTTTCTGCCTTGCCTTTCACTTCTCATATACCCATCACCTAATTCTATAATTAACATTTCATTATACCTTCTTTATCACATACCTATTCATCTATCCATCTCTCAATACATTCACCTGTTGTTCCTTTTTCAATGTATTCCAATGTAAGTTGCAGATGTCCCCTTGCAATAAAAAAAAAATTAAGATTAATTGAAAATGTCGGTAAATGAGTTTGGGTTGTTTCTTAAGTTAATGTTGATGAGGAAGAATGCATAAATAAAATTTTATGGGATGTATTGAGCTCAACCCAATAACACCGAACTAGAGATGACCATTTAATATATGTATTATGCATATATACATGTAACATCTACTGTTGTTGTTCAGTCACTCAGTTGTTTCCAGATCTTTGCAATCCCATGGACTGCAGCATGCCTGGAATCCCTGTCCTTCACCATCTCTCAGAGTTTGCTCAAATTCATGTCCGTTGAGTTGGTGATGCCATCCAATCACCTCATCCTCTGTCATCCCCTTCTCCTCTTGCCTTCAATCTTTCCCAGCATAAGGGTGTTTTCTAATAAATCAGCACTTCACATCAAGTGGCCAGTGTATTGGAGCTTCAGCAGCAGCACGAGTACTTTCAATGAATGTTCAGAACTGATTTCCTCTAGGATGGACTGGTTTGATCTCCCTGCAGTCCAAGGGACTCTCGAGAGTCTTCTCCAGCACCGCAGTTTGAAAGCATCAACTCTTTGGTGCTCAGTCTTCTTTGTGGTTCAGCTCTCACATCTGTACATGGATGGACCTTTGTCTGCAAAGTGATGCCTTTGCCCTTTAATATGCTGTCTAGATTTGTCACAGCTTTTCTTCCAAGAAGCAAGTGTTTTTTAATTTCAGGGCTGCAGTCACTGTCTGCAGTGATTTTTGGAGTCCAAGAAAATAATACCTCTCACTGTTTCCCTTAGTTATGCTTCTCAGTTAAAGATACAGACTGGGAATCATTAGCTGGTGGTTAAAATAAGAGTAAATGTGAGGTTTCAGACATAGAATGCACAAATAGAAGATCAAGGGTGATAGTTTGAAAAAATGACACTTAAGACATTAACAGAAGTAAAGTGATAAAATAAAGGAGATCTAGAAGGGATTAGGGAAACAAACAAGAATCAACAAAGGATACAGGGACAGAAAACTTTTCCTTGTAAATCTCTTCACTGTTTGGAAATAGTGGTTTTAAAAATGCTGACATTACACTCTATATTTATGATATAATCTATATTATATTTATATATTTATATTTAAAAATGCAGACATTATACCATCATTAGTCAATCTCAACTTCACACTGCTTTGTATACATACCAGTGGGAGTAAAGAGCCGTTCAAAAAAGATGTTATTAAGTCACTTTCTCACTGAAACATCAATAAGTGTTCCTTGTTTTGCCTGGAAAAAGGAAGGCAACTAACTGGACCCCCCGATTCTTCTTTCTCAAGTAAGAGATCCTTTTCTTTAAGGATCACTGACCCGTAGACATAGGTATACATCACAATGAAAAGTTAACTTTCACTTAACTTTAGACTCTTAGGGCATTAGATGTGGTGAGAAAAAGATCTCTTCTTGCTTTAGATTTAGTAATGAATCTAAAAATTCATTTCATAAATTATTTTTAATATTTTGTATTTCAATTCCACATTATAGCTATTTAATGGAGAAATAAAGAGTTAAAGAGGAGGAAACATATGAAAAAGAATTATGGGTGACAGGAAGAAAATATGGGGTAAACCAAGGAAAAGAGAAGAAAAAATAGAAACAGGAAAAGCAAAAGATCTTCCCAGGAGGAATAACTCTGTGTTTTATTGGAGAACCATGTATTGTCTAAGGAGGTATAGCCAAACTTTTCTTAACAAGGATCACACAGTCAATGTGCTGACTTTGCTCTGTTATAACTTCAGTTCTGCCACTGTAGTACTAAGACAGCCATAGAGAGTACATTTTTTAAAATGCATGTGTGTGTATGTCTATGTTTCAATAAAACCTAACTTCTAAAACTCATGCAACCATCTGGACAGCTGGCATGTTTTGCTGGCCTCTGCAACAGAGCAAAGGCCAACAAGTTGGATCAACAAGCTACTTCTATAAGGGCCACATATGCCTCTGCAGCATGTTCTTCTTTGCTGCTGTTGCTTGGTTTTTGGTTTGTTTTTACAACCCTTTAAAAATGTAAAAAGCATTCTTACCTACAGGCCCTATCAAAAGTAACTGTGGGGCAAATTTGACCAGAGGTCAGGAGGTTGCCTGGCCTTTATCTAGAACACATTTTCCTGTCTTATCTAATTTCAATTTGATGGGAGCTATTAACTCCATGCTTTGTAAATAACTGATACAATGCAGAATAATTTTTGTCTATAGTCAATGATACCCAAATTCTGTTCCACAGAGGTCCAACTGTCTCCCCTCACTTACTATGGAAGAAGCAAGTTTCACTTCTCTTCGCATATAGTTTTAATATTCCAGATTTATGCCATTCAGGTATGACCTAAAGCAAACACCTTAAGATTATACAGTGGAGACGATGTATAGATTCAAGGGGCTAGATCTGGTAGACAGAGTGCTTGAAGAACTATGGACAGAGGTTCGTAATGTTGTACAGAAGGTGGTGACCAAAAGCATCCTGAAGAAAAAGAAATGCAAGAAGGCAAAGAGGTTGTGTGAGGAGGTCTTACAGATAGCTGAAAAAAGAAGAAAAGCAAAAGGCAAAGGAAAAAGGGAAGGATATAGCCAACTGAATGCAGAGCTCCAGAGAATAGCAAGGAGAAATAAGAAAGCCTTCTTAAATGAACAATGCAAAGACATATAGGAAAACAATAGAATGTGTAAGACCAGAGATGTCTTCAAGAAAATTGGAGATACCAAGGGATCATATGCAGAGATGGGCACAATAAAGGACAGAAACAGTATGGACCTAACAGAAGTAGAAGAGATTAAGAAGAAGTGGCAAGAATACACAGAAGAACTATACAAAAAAGGTCTTAATGACCTGGATAACCATGATGGTGTGGTCACTCACTTAGAGTCAGATATCTTGGACTATGGAGTCAAGCGGGCCTTAGGAAGCATTACTACAAACAAAGCTAGTGGAGGTGATGGAATTCCAGGTGAACTATTGCAAAGCCTAAAAGATGCTGCCGCTAAAGTGCTGCACTCAATACGTCAGCAAATTTGGAAAGCTCAGCACTGGTCATGGGACTGGGAAAGGTCAGTTTTCATTCCAATCTCAAAGAAACGCAATGCCAAAGAATGTTCAAACAATCATACAGTTACACTCATTTCACATATTAGTTTTACTGAGTCTAAGCTTGCTCTGCTTGCCACAGGATAAGTCAATGAATCCAAGACAAGGTGTTGGGATCAGGAAGGGACTTCATTCAGAGCAAGCTGACTGGAAAGATGGCAGACTAGTGCCTCAAAATAACCATCTTATCAGGGCCTGATTGCCAGATTCTTTTATGGATCAGAGATGGGCAGTGGAGGTGAGGAAACAAAGTAAAAAAAAAGCTATTCAATCCTTGCAATTGTCCCCTACTATGGCAAGCCTCAGGAAGGGGAATGGGTTAGTTTCATTTCCTTACAGTCCTTCACAAGTGGACATTTGAGGTTATCACCCTGAGGCAGGCCATTATTTATCTTACAAGAGTGGCAAGATGAAGTGTTAAAGTCACAGAAGCAGATCCAACATAAATTCAAAATTAAACTTTCTAGCATGGTAAATGAGTGCAATTGTACAGTAGTTTGAACATTTTTGGCATTGCCCTTCATTGAGATTGGAATAAAAACTAACATTTACCAGTCCTGTGGCCGCTACTGAGTTTTCCAAATTTGCTGACATATGTGTGCATCACTTTAACAGCATCATCTTTTGGGGTTTTAAATAGCTCAACTAGAGTTCCGTCACCTCCACTAGTTTTGTCCATAGTAATGCTTCCTAAGGCCCGCTTGACTTCACACTCCAGGATGTCTGGCTCTAGATGAGTGACCACACCATCATGGTTACCTGGGTCATTAAGACCTTTTTTCAATAATTCTCCTGTGAATTCTTGCCACCTCTCCTTAATTTCTCCTGCCTCTGTTAGGGCCTTACCATTCCTGTCCTTTATCATGTCCATTCTTGCATGAAATGTTCCTTTTATATCTCCAATTTTCTTGAAGAAATGTCTAGTCTTTCCCAATTCTATTAATCTTCTTCTCCTAAAAAAGCTGGCCGGAGGGCATGGCAACCCACTCCAGTGTTCTTGCCTGGAGAATTCCATGGACAGAGAAGGTTGGCAGGCTACAGTCTATAGGGTTACAAAGAGTTGTAAGTGACTTAGCAGGCACACCCCTAAAAGAGCAACTCCTTATGACTGGGAAACATGACTCATTTTACTGGAGACTGGCAAAACAAAGTAAAATTCTTGGCATATATATTTTTGCAAGTGAAAAATTTTTTAAATGAATTTCATTGGGATTTGGCTGGTTGCCACTTCTACTATAGACAGCATAATCTTCATCACCTATTAGTTGGCATATATTAAGTAAAAAAGATGATATATGTATAAGAAAAATTTTAATATTCTTAGAATCAGCAGTAATATAACATCAGATGTGAGGCAACTCCAAATAGAATACTATTTAGTTTATTTTCTTACTTCTTTTATCAGAACCATCCTGTACTCAAAATTTAAGTCTCCAGAGTTGAGCTGTTAACTCATCCTATTATTTATCTGAAAGCAAGCAAGACTTTCTTCATATTTCACATAAACCCCTTGTGTACACATGATGTTATCATACCATAACACGTGAGTTATATTAGCATGACATGCCCTATGGCCCTCTGTGAGTTTCAGGATGATAAATCTGCTAAATAAATATCAATAAAATGGTCCTACTCCATTATGCACAGTCCAGCAGACTGCTTCCTTCTTAGAATTGACTCCAGAGTAGTGACTGCCAGAGACCCAAAGAAGGACCACAAGTTAGTATCAGCAAAGCCAAGGGGAAACAGGGAAAATAAAGAAAACATAATAGAGTTTTTTTTTAACAGAGACAGTTTGTTAATTTAATGAAATATTTTTTATTTTAAGATAGTGTTTTTCTTACATGGATTATGCAGTCTTTTAATTTTAGAAATGATGATGAAATATAGTATTTTTTGCTGCTTTTGGTTATTTTGTATAAAAAACTGTTAATTCATTGCCAATTAACTAATTTTTTTTCGTATTTATAAAAGACTCAAAGTAGAAAGTACTACTTTACTTTACGACTTTGCAGCATGAGCTACTTTTAAGTGAATTAAACTTTAGATTAAAATTTTACATTATATATAAATATACACATGCAAAGGGGCTTTCCCAGTGGCTCAGAGGTAAAGAATCCACTGGTAGTTAAGGAGACGCAGGAAATGCTGGTTTGATCCTTGGGTTGGGAAGATCCCCTGGAGGAGGAAATGGCAACCCACTCCAGTATTCTTGCCTTGGAAATTCCATGGACAGAGGAGCCTGGTGGGGTCTAGTCTACAGGGTAACACAGAGTTGGACACAACTGAGCTACTGAACATAGCACAGCACAGGCAAATATACATATAGAAGATTTCTCATGTAGCAAGGATACTTAAAAAGATTTAAAATGACAAAAACCTGACCCATCTCATACATTCTATTAATCATTTTTGCCTAATAATAATTTCTTCCAGCTTAAGTTTAGAACTCTCTTAGTCTGCCTTTGAATGGGTGCTGCTGAAGTCCTTGTTCCGCTTCTCTGAAGGTAAGATCTTTTTCTCTCCTAATTAATAAAGTCATCTCTCAAAGGACTCCCAATTCTCTGGTGTCACCTCTTGATTGAGTACCTGTTAGGTACAAGACCCTAGCCAGGTCCTCAAAATTCTGTTGACACCACAGGAAAAAGAAAGGGCAAAACCTTGGTTTGTCTTCAATTTAACCTTACAGGAAGGAAATGAATGCTTTTTCTCATTGCTATTTTCTCCCCAAAGAATGGAATGTGAGGCAGAATCCATACATCTGTGTTAGAAATGCCATGGGATTTTTCTCAGGTTTTCCCTTATTTCCCTATCAGTTATTCTTCACACTCTCATGGGAAAATATGCACTTCTTTTTCTGAAGATTCCAGATCAATGTTAGGGACTAAAGTGTGTTTCTACTGAAAGAAGGCTCTTGAAATGTTTTCCTTAAGCAATGCCTTTGTAAACACACAAACTTTTCTCAATAGTAGACCAGAGAAGTATCCTGACGCTTAGTGACCACTTCTCAGCTGTGGACTCCCTCCATCTTCTGATTCAGAAAGATGGCTCTAGACCCTGCACTGTTGCTCATTCATTTAGCCAGTACTTATTTCATGCTTATGATATTCTAGTTACTGTGTTTGGCAAGAGAGATATCAAGTAGTGGATGATATACACAGGGAAACTACTATGGGTATTAGTTACTTAGTATAAGCCAAAAAGATCATTATGGAGAAAGAGCAGAGGAAGGCTAGTTAGTTATTCATTTGTATATATCTGGAAGATTTTGGTAGAGGTGTAGAAGGCTGTCCCCAAGAAATCTTGTTTGATAGTAGTCACTATAGGGCCCCATCTCCAAACCTACCCTCTCAATCTTACCCTTCACTCTGAGTGCCCCTCTGCTTTCCCCTGCTGCAGTTTTGCAAACTGGCCTGCCCTTCCCGGTACCAGGTTCTGAGTTCATTTTTCTGCTATTCCCTGGTTCCCATTTCCATGGATATTGCCAATTATTAACCAGATTTTTATCAATCTAAATCTTATGCAGAAATCCATTTATAAAATAGATACAAGCACAACTCTGCCTCAAGTGTTGAAGGGGAGGAGCGGGCTTAGATGGATCACCTTGCCTGCCTAGCAAATCACCACTTCATGATAAAATACAATAAGTCAAAATGCATGTGTATCAAAATACTCAGGTTCATTTTAGAAGGGCTTTCTGAGTGTCAAACACAAAGCAAAACAGTATTTTTTCAATATCTGTAAGCAATGCATCCCTGTAAAGAAATAACCACTTAGTGGAACTCACATGTATAAAAGAGATTAGACCAGTAGGCTGTTCATTTAAGCTCATTTTGAAGTTCAAATATACATTACTGATAAAGATAATCAGTGAGGAAAACAGGGCTATTTCCATGAGCACAGAAATTTGAGATTGAGTTTATGAGTGGCTGTTATAGTTTTATTGTACCTCCACATCATTTTACTTCTCATTCTATTTCCTTTTTCCTTCTCTCACTTCTCCTCCTTTCATCCTTCTTCCTCTTTGTGGTTCTGTCTTTCTCTCATACACACACACACACACACACACACACACACACATCCTCTTTCCCTGTCTCTCTGTGTATGTGTGTAATTGACATATAATAAACTGCACAGATTTGAAGCAAACAATTTGATAAGCTTTGACATATGTATATACCTGTGAAACCATCACAATCAATATAACATGCATGTCCATTATCCAAAAATGTTTTTCAGTACACCTTCATAATCCCATTCTTTTTTTTTCTCAAAGACAAAACACAAGTCAAATTTGCTGGGTTTGTCCAGAAAAGCCAGCAATGGTGATATTGCTGGTTTTTCTGTTTCAAGGCTTTCCATGGCTTCCACAGTATCCTTGCCCTCTTTCACCTTGCCAAAGACTACATGCTTGCCATCAGTCTCAGCAGGGCAGATGAAAAACTAGGAATCATTTTTGTTAGGGCCAACATTTGCCATGGATAAGATGACAGGACCTGTGTGCTTCATGATGAAATTCTCATCATGAATTTCTCCCCAGAGATGGCATTGCCACCAGTGCTATGATGGTGTCTGAAGTCACCACCTTGGCACATAAATCCTGGAGTTAGTCTGTGAAAGCAGGAATCTGTATAACCAATCTCCCCAGTTCTCAGAGCATGAAAATTTTCTGTTGTCTTTGGAACTTTGTCTGCAAATGGCTAAAAGGAGATGTGGCCCAAGGGCTTGTTGTTGACGGTGATATTGAAGAGAATGATGAGGTTGACCACGGCTGGGCACTCAGGAGGCTTGGGGTAGGACCATCTGCAAGGCCATAATCCTGTTCTTGCCCTGGTGAATGGTGGGCATATTCCCTGCCCAGTTTCCAAACAAACAGATCCCTTTCTGTCACTATAGATTACATTTCATTAGTTAATTTGTTTTTATTGTGGTGTAATTCCCTGGTATGAATATATCATAATGTTTAGTCCATTCACTTCTTTTGGCTAGAAATTTGGTTTGTTTGCCGTTTTTTATTTTTAATTTTAACCATTCTAATAGATGTGTGATGGTATCTTGTGGTTTCAGTTTGCATTCCCTTAATGACTGATGAAGCTGAGCATCTTCTCATGTGTTAATTCATCATCCACATATGTACTCTACTCAAACCTCCTTTCAAATATTTTGCCCATGTTTTTAGTTCCTTTCCCTTTCTCCTTGCTATTGAATTTGAGAGTTCTTTATAAATTCTGGATATATTATATATATTTGCAAATAATTTTTCCAAGTTGCTTGCCATTTCTTTCTCTTACAAGTGTCTTTTGAAGAGCATAAGGTCTTAATTATGATGAAGGCTAGTTTATCAATTTTTTCTCCTTTAAGGATAATGCTTTTGCGTTACATGGCCTCTTTATTTGGCACATGGCCTCTTTCCGTCTGCAAAGCCAGGAATGGCTAGCTGTCTTTCTCGGACACCGATTCTCTTTACTTCCTCTTATGTTTAAGGGTATTTGTGATTACATTGGATCCACCTGGAAAACCCAGAGAATCTTCCCTGTCTTGACGTCAGCTAATTAGCAACCTTAATTCCATCTGTTATCTTACTTCCCTTTTTCTATGTAAGGTAACACATTCCCAGGCTCTGGGTATTCAGATATGGACATCTCTGGGGGAGATATTATCTGACAAAGGATGAATTGTGAGTCCTTCCATCTAGAGACGCTATTTTGCATTATAAGACCTTATGTTTTCCCTTTTATCTTTGTCTCCACATCCTAATTGCCAAAGGGAAGTTCTCACTTCTTTTTTCACATTTTTTCTCTCCCAGAAGTTACATATTTCAAAGATATCCCCTTTATATCATGCCTGGGCTTTTTCATCTGGCATACTCTGAAATCTCTTCCCTACTAATCCTTCCTCTGATTTGTGTGGACATTTTTATAAAACATTCTGGTTAGGTGGGACTTAATCTTTTCTTGTGATAGTTTTAGATCTACTTTGAACTCCATCTTTTTCTGTCCTTTCCACAATTTTTCTTGGTCAGCTTTTGCTTTCCTTGACGTACTGCTGTGGAGAGAGGCTAGGATTGACAAATGAGAGACACATGAGATGAAAAAAGATTCATCATTATTTTTTAAAATTCATAGTTATTTTGAAGTTTTAGCACTCTCGGTTCTCAAAGTTTGCTGAGTTTTTGTGTAGACACACCTTTCCCTTCTTTTTGTTTTGTATACTTCTCAGAGGACTTATTGCGTGTGTGCTGCATGCCAAGAGGACCTCTTAGGGATCTGGTAACTAGTCTGCTACCACTGTCTGAAGCTACCCACAAACTCTACCTTTTGTTTTTATTTCACAATATTGAGAAAACACTCCATTAGACAGAGAAGCACTTGTAAATGGTAGCCTTTTTATAAATAGCTCACATTCCAAATTTGGGACATTTCTTATTTTAACTGGTCCTGAAACTTAAGAGAAAAGTAGTGTGCATTCTTCGTTGCCCAGTCATGTATGGCTCTTTACAACTCTTTGGACTGCAGTCTGCCAGGTTCCTCTGTCCATAGGATTTTTCAGGCAAGAATGTCGTAGCGGGTTGTCACTTCCTGCTCCAGAGGATTTTCCCCACCTAAGGACCGAACACAAGTCTCTTGTGTTTCCTGCATTGGCAGGCAGATTCATTACCACTAGTGCCACCTGGGATGCCCATAAGAGAGAAAAGTAGAAGGGTTTTTTCAAAGAGTTAATTGTCTAACATCATGTATCAGCCTGGGCTTCCAGGTAGTTGTCAAAGAACCTTAGTCAACTTGAATCTTGATTGTTTTGAGGACATTTCAAAATTAGTTTTAATTTTGAGATATTATTTTCTTTAATGCCAGACATATCAGTGCCTTGTACTTCCTTGTAAGGATGCTGGTCCTTTCTTTGTGAGATAGATAACCGTTTGAGTGTTTGATATGAAGAATGACTAACAGAATCACTCTGCATGCTACATTTGAGTACAGAATGTGAGGGGCATTGTTTGAAGCAGGAGACGAGTGAAGTGTCTGTTGCAATAATACTGCTAAGAAATATGGGGGTCTCACATCAGTGTTCACAGAAACACTACTTGCAATAACCAAGACATGGAAGCAATCTAAGTGCCCGTAAACAGATGACTAGTTTAAGAAGATGTGCTATATATGTACATTGGAATGTTACTCGGCCATAAAAATAATGAAACATTGCTATTTGAGGCAATATGGATGGACCTAGAGATTATCATACTAAGTGAAGTAAGTCAAGCAGAGAAAGATATGACATGATATCACTTATATATGGAAACTAAAAATATGATACAATTGAGTTTATTTACAAAAGAGAACTAGACTCAGACTTAGAAAACAAGTTTATGGTTACCAAAGGAGAAAGTGGGGTATGAATAAATGGTTTGGGATTAACAAATACACACCACTATATATAAAGTTGATAAACAACAAGGACCCATTATATAGCACAGGGGACTATATTCAATATCTTTTAATAACCTATAATGAAAAAGAATCCGAATATATGTTCTGAATATCTTTGCTGCACACCCAAAACTAACACAATATTGTTAGTGTTCATTACTATAGTTTCTATAGTTCAATAAATAAATGAGAAATATGGAGTCTTATGGTACCATAAGTAGCACAGGGAATTTTTCTCAATGTTATCTGGCAGCCTGGATGGGAGGGGAATTTGGGGAATGGATACATGTATGTGTATGGCTGAGTCCTTTTGCTGTCCACCAGAAACTATCACAACACTGTAATTGGCTATATTACAATACAAAATACAAAGTTAAAAAAAAATATATGGGGTCTTGTGGTAGCCATGGAGTGGATGAGAAGTGGCCAGACTCTAAATATATTTTGAGTTAGAGCTGAAAGGCTTTCACCAGGGATTGGATACAATATTTCAAATTAAAGAGTAGTTAAGGATAATTCCATGATTTTTGGTTTGTATAAATGAAGGATATAAAAGGGATTGATCTGGATAGGAGATGTAGAAGTTTATTTTGGGAATATTAAGATGGAGGTGACTATGAAACATCCAGAGGAATGTCAAGTAGGCAGGTAAATATATAGCCCTGGAATTCAAGAGAGAGAAGGGGGGTCTAGGATGGAGTTATACATATTGGAATCATTAGCATATAAAGTGTTTTTAAAGTCATGAGACTGGATAGGATCATTAATGGAGTGAGTTAAGAGAGAAAGAAGTCTAAAGACTGAGATTTGGACACAGCAGTATTAAGACATTAGTCGGATGAGTAGGGAATGGCAAAAGAGATTATAAAGTAGAAAGAAAACCAGTTGAGTGTGGGGTCCTAGAAGCCAAATGAAGAAAGTGCTTCAGGGAAGAGAGTAACTCGATGTTTCAAATACAGTGGCTAGATCGAGGAAATGAGAGCTAGGAACCAACCATTGAATTTAGTGACTTGAAGGTCATTAGTGGCCTTGCCAAATGTAGTTCCAGTGAAGCAGTAGAGTGAAAACAACAGCTGAATGAGTTCAAGAGGGATGGGAAGAGAACTGGATGCAGCAAGCATAGACAACACTTGCAAAGCTTTCCCCACACTGTAATGGATGTAAAGGAATGGGATGAAGCTGGATTGAGAAATGGATCCAGGGCATTTTTGTTTGGTTTCTGCTTTAAATGGGGAAAATAACAGCATGTGTATATGTTTGTGGGATGATGCAGTGAAGAGTAGAAATTGATGATGCAGAGGAATTTCTGGACCAATGGTCTTGAGGAGAGATGAAGGAATAGGCTCTAGTCCACAAATGAAGAAAGAAGTGTTGATGTCATACCTGTAAATGAGGAGAAAGCATGGAAAATAGGCAGGAAGATGAGAGTAGGCGGGTGGATGCATGATGGGACCCTGAGGAAATTTCTTTCTGTTTGCTTTGTGGAAGTAAGGATGGGAGCAGAGATCTTGGAAGTTAGAAGATAGAGAAGAAGGTGTGAGGATCAACTGGGAGACTGGGGGAGACATTGGATCAGAGGATGCTGGCAAAGTCAGAATGAAAACATTTGAGCATGAATAGCTTTTGCCTGAGATAGTGGAGCTATGGTGTGTTTTGGGGGCTATAAAGCTAAAAAGATTAAGACCAGTTTATAATTTAATTAATTCATCTTGGTATAATACTGGTTTACAGTTTCTGGAGTTGGGGAAATTTTGAGGATGCTTAGAAATGACAAGGGTAAAGAAATGTCTGCCATTTGGCGTCTCTACTCCTATCATGGTAAAAATATTCAGAAAATTTGAGATGTAATTATTATAGATATTTGATAACTTTTCTTAATTACACTAACTTGGACAGAAACAAGTCAATTGTGGGTCTTTACCAAATATGTCAAATGATATTTTTTAGCACAGAAAGTTTTTATGCTAAGTTTCAGCCTGAAACATTTTGTGTGTAATATAAGTTCTAACAGAAACGTAATGTAGAGAATGTGTTTACACTCTTTTGATATGAAACACATTTCAAAGGTTACTGAAAATTTTTAGCCTATGGATGGATTACCACTGCTTGGAAAGAGAAATGACATGGAAACATAATGCTCTTTTCCAGGACATGCCAAATATCTTGTTTTGAAATGAGCTTTTAAGTAAAATGGTTTCCCAAATGTCTTGTTCTCTGAATCAGTAGAGACTATGAAAGTGTTTACTATGCTTCTGGCAAACAACAAATTCTCAGTCCTCAAAAGCACAGCTAACATTTTCTATTTGGAGGAAAGAAGGCATGCAAGTAGCAGGCTGAACTTTTGTTTTATCAGCTCCTGAAGTTAAAAATTCACAGTGCTATCTACATACACAGCAGGCACTCTAAGCAGACTTCTTGAATCAGTAAATGAGAATACAGTATGATATTATCTCCTTTTTCTGTGACAGGCTGTAAACATTTGCTTGGAAATACTTTTTGTTTTCTTGTGCTGAACAAGGCAGAATTCCCTACCTTCAATTCCAAGGTGTTTTATCTGGCCAAGTTTCAAGCTGGAATTAGATAACTTCCCTTTTGCTCCTTCTGCTTGTTCTGAAACTTCAGAAGAGGAGCACGAAACCAAATACTGAGGGATACATGGCATGATTACCACTTCGACTAAACCCAAGCCAGATGCAGACAATTCAAGAAATAATAGAGCTGAAGACAGCACACTTTTCAGGGATGCCAGGGCCATTTGCTCCCTCTGCTATAATTTATGTTTCTGTAGTCAAGGTTCTGTTATACCACAGTTTAGAAAATTCCCTGGAAACAGCATCCACCATTAGTTGCTCCAGGAGCCCAGGAATTCCTTTGATGAGCACTAAGAGATTGGTAACAATACCTCCTAAAGGGCCAGGTTGCTAGGTAACAGCTTGTTTCCTTGGTCACGGTGAATACAAGGAAGACCCCAAAAGAAGGCTGCTGATTCTTGCTGGACAGCTCTTCTGGGAATGGGATGAAAAATGTCTTCAGAAAAATAGGTTTAGGAAAGCCAGAGGAAATTTATGCACCAGCAAGACATGTCCAAAAGGTAAGCAAACAAAATGTTACAAGTAGTCTTATTCATTCCTTAAGAGAAAACAGACAACCACAGGTTTGTGTGTTCCTGGATTAAATTTCATTTAAAAATGTAAAATCATGAAATCTGGGTTACTGATGACTGTTGCTTAGAGAAATGAGCCACCACCTCTCCTATATGCAGGCAACTGGCTACAAATGCAATTCAGGTAATCATTGCTGTAACAGAGAGCTGGACTTACCGTCTAGTAGTGGTACATTAATAGTTACACATGGCACTTTAAGACAACATGTGTGAACTTCAGGGGGGAGATCAGATAGGACAGTAAGAAGCAATATCCATTAGTTAATACCCACTAATTACAGTTAATATTAGTTTTATCTATTAGTTACATTTAAATGAAATAACTACCAGAAAACAGGACTTTTGCTAGATCAATAAAGTCATAAACCAGATTAAATTAGAGGCCAAAACCCAATCCTTGTTTCTTCATTCCTAGATTTTATAGCTGTTTCATAAATGTTTCTCAAGGCATGCTGATAATTAGACAACATATGATTAGGTCTCTTAAGGACTTGAATGTTTTGTCCTTATATGAGTTTCAATTGGCTCTCATCCTTAAAAAAGTGAGATTTGCCCCTTCAGTTTTCAGGATGAAATACATCGTGCTTTCATGACTGTGTGAAATTTATTTATAGCTCCCTAAATTTACTGCCTGTAGTTAAGATAGGACTCGTGCTTAAGTAGGGATTTAAAGGCTGAAGCAGTTATATTACAGAAGTATTATTTTAGTTAGCAAACTCTGAACATCTCATCTCAGCAGTATGTAGAGGTTATGTTGATTTTAATGTCAAAAACTGTGAAATAATTAAAAATGGGCATGTGAATCAATGGTTTTTAAATGTGTAGAAGTTTTGTGACCAGTTATAAATTAATTTTTCCTAGTTGCTAACACCCTTGAATACACTGTACCAAGAGGAAGTTTACTCATGAATTCTGTAAAAAAAATGATATTCATGATCAATATTATTTTTAAGCTAGTACATTTTACAAAATTATTTCAGAGACAGGGTAAAAAGTGATGCCCAGGCTGCAACTTAAATTTTAATCTTCAAATTTTGAAGGAGTGGGGAAAGAGTGGGAGGGAGGGAAGAAGAAGAAAAAAGAAAAAAAAAATGTTTCCTTAGTGCCAGTATTTGTTCGATCACATTTCTGCACATCATGAAATAAGTCTTAGTCAGACTACCTTCCTAATATACTGTTAATTTCATTTGAAATTTTCTAGTTTTGTCTCTGTTGACAAAACTACCTAATCACATATTGTCCTTTAGTGTCTATATGCTTCTCCTTTGCAGTGTTGTATGTGGTTGAATTTTCAAAACTATAACAATATAGGGAGTAGTAAAACATTCCTCAAGTACTGGGAACCTTCTAAATAGCAGCTATATATGTGGTTGCAATGACATTCTAAAAATTTCTAAATATAATTTTATAAAGAAAATATAGAGGTATCTCAGTTTATCTTCATTGTTCCTAGGATGTTAATATAACTTTGTGTTTCTAAAAATGTCAATGAACCCATTAATATGTACTGAAGTTTACAAGCTTTTCCTCTAAAGAATTTTGATAACGTTTGTCCTTTTACTTTTGTTATATCTTAATATGGGGGCCTATTTGTGTTTATAGGAATGTACATGGGGCTAGAGCAACAGGGACAGGAAAAATTCATTAGAATACAAGGTTACATAAAATTAAAATCGGACCATTAAGATAAAAATAAAGAAATGACAATTTTAGTTGTATATTTTTCAAAATTATAATTTGTACCTCTGTGTTTTTAGAATCAACAATCTAAATAGTTTCAGATATATCTGTTAAAACTCTGGGGCTTAGGTACTAAAATTTTAGGGATATTTGTAAAACACATGAGTTTTTTTAGAACATTCATTGCTATGTGATTATTTACTTAATTTATGGATTTAGTTCTAGGAACTTAATTTAGAGCCATCAGAAATTTGAAGGCAATAACATGGTATGCCAAATTTGCTATTTCAGACATTAACATGTTATAATTACAAAAGACTTCTTGATTTCATGAAACCTCCTTTTTCAGTGTTTTACAATATCGCCTCACCATCCCTAACATGTAGATAGCACAATCACCACCTGTTTTACAAATGAATAAACTTATATATAGGAATAGAGAGGACAAGGTCTCTGGATTTTAAAAGATAAGAAGAATGGTCAAAGTAATCAGAGATTGGATTGATATCTTCTTTCAGCCAAATTTAATGCTCTAGAGTTCATGGTAAGTTTCCTCTAATTGATAGCCCAAGTGCATGGGTTTAGCAAGATCCCACTAGATCTGAGAGCCTCGCTCAATAATGTGGGGGGAGTAAGAAAGCATCTGAGGACTTGGGGAGCGTCCTTTGCTAACTGAAAAATATGATTGAGCTGTTTCTTTTCCTTCTAAATATAAAGCTTTCATGATGCAGCACTCAATATAAATGGGACATTTAGAAATAGAGTTGTAAGCAATGCCATCTTGACCACGCTGACTATCTGAAGGAGCCCCCTGGCCTCCTGGATGGTGTGTGTTCAATACCGCCTCCTTCATCTCAGAAGCTCGGCTTCACCTTAGAAACTAGGCCATCTGCCACTTCCTCCTTTCCTGTCCTTGCAAAGCTACATAATCACCAACTTGACATTTTAATTAAATAGATAGCATCCCTTTGCAGCCGACAATTTATGAGGCTTATAAATTCCTGATTGTAAACAACAACGCAATCTTCCAACGAAAGGGGCTCATGAATTGATAACTTATATTATTATTGTTTTTCGTCCTGCAGTCTCAGCTCACCAGATTCACTCTTGTTGGCCATTCTACACTTTTTGAAACCAAGAACAGATGGCCAATTCAGATAATACCACCTATTTTAAAGACATCATAAATCACTCCTGACAAATGTTGTACTGTTTTAGTCATGGCAACTTTATATTACAGCATTAATAAAATTAATTTCTCTCTCATAAGGTTTAGAGTTGCAATTTATGATACTTATTTGTTCAATGCAGGCAGAAAGATTAAAAATGAGTAAACCAAAATACCAACTAAACTACAAGCCTGGTTTTATTTTCTTTGGGGAGGGGAGACATGAGAGGGTTTTTAAAACAGCTTGATGTTACCTGGAATGATGTTCTCATAGTTCTACTACTAAAGGCTTACCATTTATTTTCAATAAAGAGTCACTGCTCAGATTTACATGTTCTATTAACTAGTGAATTATTTATCTGTAGTTAAGTGAAGCAATCAGAATAGGAAAAATCAATATTAATGATTTTCCTTAATAACAACTGCATCCAAATAAATGATACAGATTTACAGTTATTTAAAGAATCACAGTAACTTATCTGAATCTTATTTGAATTATAGTAATTAAAAACACTTGATCATTTACTTGTTTGACTTGGATAAGTTATGCCACCTCTTTGGATCTCTGCTTCCTCATTTCTAAAATCAAAATAACGATGTTATGCACTTTGGTGATTTTAATGATTAAATACTTTGGCCACCTGATGTGAAGAGCCAACTTGTTGGGAAAGACCTTAATGCTGGGAAAGATTAAAATCAAAAGGAGAAGGGGGTGGCAAAGGATGAGATGGTTGGATGGCATCACTGACTCAATAGACATGAATTTGAGCAAACTCTGGGAGATAGTAAAGGACAGGGGAACCTGATGTGCTACAGTCCATGAGGTTGCAAAGAGTTGGACACAACTTGGTGAATGAACAACAATGATTAAGTGAGTTAATCTCTCTAAAATTCTTAGAATAATGCCTAGCACATAGCATATGATTAATAAATGTTAATTATAAAATCATTATATAAGTAAAAGTTGTCATCCTGTTAATATTGTTGCCAAAAAAACACAAAACCAAACCAGAAAAGCTTTCACTCAGGCAGAGTCCACATCATCTTCTGAATATTAAATGTAAGGACCCACCAGAGGTGCTAAGTGACCCAAGGTCACAGCAGTAAGAGTTTTAGATTCTCGGGACTCACTGTTTTGCACTCCGGCCATCAGTGGTGTGTGCATGAAGGCAGATGGGGTAGAAGTTTGGATTAGTCAGATAACCTGGAAGATGCTCTACCTTTTCTTTTTTTTAAACTAAAGGATCACAAATTATCTTTCTTTGCTGATATTTTTCCCCCAAAACCAGACCAAAGTAAACTTCTATATGGAATTCATGATAGAAGCAATGGAACAAAGAAGAGCTTCAGAATTCCCCAAAGGTTTTACTTCACAATGTGAGCATACTGTCCTTCACCACTGCCCTCTGGTGTGGCGTCCAGGAGGAATATATGAACGTGAGAGAAAGAATCCAGCCTTTGGGACCCACAGAAAGTAATCACACTGGAAGAGAGTCACACTAGTTATCTACTGATTAGAATCTTCTCAGATTCTCTGTCCTTAGCTGAAACTCTAGACCAATTTATTTCATTCCACTCTGGCAGGAAAACAGCCAGTGAAAGAGAAAGAAAGAGTGTGGGTGTTATTTGCCTATTTATTTCTGTTACCAAAGTTTTAATTACTTTCTGTTATTCATAAATGTCTAGTAGCAGTCAAGATAATTGCACAAATAGTTCTAGTTTCAACGTTCAAACAATCTAATATAAACTAAGATAATGAGCTAATTTTCAGTTCTTTGTAAACGTGATTTTACCTTGAAGCTGTTGTGCCTGGTCTTGCAGCAGTACACAAGCAAGGTACAGTGAAAACCCGATCAGCAGGATCCTTCTTATCAGACATTTTGGCTTTGTGAACTTATGGTTCCCTGTGCTCTCCTTTAAACAAAATAAGATCATTTCTCACACTTTAGGTTTCAGAACAAGAGAGAGAGAGACACTTCCAGATTTTCCTATTGGGCCTGTTTCTCATCACCGTGTTATTGTTCAGTTGTGAAGTTGTGTCTGGCTCTTGGCAACCCCATGGACTGCACACACCAGGCTTCCCTGTCCTTCACTATCTCCCTGAGCTTGCTCAAACCCATGTCCATTGTGTCAGTGATGCCACCCAACCATCTCATCCTCTGTGGTCCCCTTCTCCTTCTGCCTTCAATCTTTCCCAGCATCAGGGTCTTTGCCAACGAGTCACCTCTTTGCATCAGGTGACCAAAGTATTGGATCATCAGTGTCAGCATCAGTCCTTCCAATGAATATTCAGGGTTGATTTTATTTAGGATGGACTGGTTGGATCTCCCTGTAGTCCAAGGGACTCTCAAGAGTCTTCTCCAACACCACAGTTTGGAAGCGTCAGTTCTTTGGTGTTCAGCCTTTTTATGGTCCAACTCTCACATCCGTACATGACTTCTGGAAAAACCAAAGCTTTGACTATACGGATGTTTGTTGGCAAAGTAATGTCTCTGCTTTTTAATACACTGTCTAGGTTTGCCATAGCTATTCTTCCAAGGAGCAAGTGTCTTTTAATTGCGTGACTGCAGTCAGTGTGAGCATTGATTTTGAAGCCCAAGAAAATGAAATCTGACACACTTTCCACGTTTTTCCCATCTATTTGCCATGAAGTGATACAACTGGATGCCATGACGTTAGTTTTTTTGAATGTTGAGTTTTAAAGCCAGATTTTTTCATACTGTTTATAGGGTTCTCAAGGCAACAATACTGAAGTGATTTGCCATTCCCTTCTCCAGTGGACCATGTTTTGTCAGACCCTCATCACTGTGTAACCATCAATAAAGTTCAGAATCACAGAAGAGTCAGTCATGTCATTATCCTTATTTTCCTGATTTCATCTTGGCAGAAAATGGCTAGCATATTTTCATAAAGACAAGGAACCAAAAGTCAGTTAAACGTTTATCCTCTGCTCATTCCCTGAAATACTATTCTATTTTGCCTTATTTTATTCTCCCTGATTGTTGACCAAAGCTCTGGCTAGAGACAGCAGGATTTACCTGCTTCAGGAATAATAAATTTTGCACACTATAATGTTTTTCTAATGTTTGTTAATTTGTTGCCATGGTAAAATATTCTTTGGTATGTCAAGAAAACCATATCCAGTTTATTAAAGAATTGCTCAATTGGGGAATATTGGAGAGGTATATATTTTCTGAGTTTTTCACATGATTAAGACCAAATCTTTTGCTATTTAGTGGTAGATGGAGGGATAATTTTCTCCTTGATAACACAAGGAGACAGTTGTTTTATTTTCTTAATGGCACAATAGCACTATTTTAAGGATATGATGTAATGGCTATGCTCTTCTACTCTAACGCATCAGTTAATACATGAAAAATGAAAGACATTTCTACATTATACTTCATGAAGGCAACTTCAATATACAAGAGATGTGTCAGTTTCTTATATGCAAAATTGCTACAGAGCTTCATAATAACTGTGCCATAAAATATAGAATGCTGTCTCTTAAGATTCTCAGAGCCTGAGAAGTAACCCATCAAGAGTAAAAGGAGGCCAGAGATAGATACAATTTCTAGTTTTACTTAACATGAAAAAGCATACTCAGATATTATTTTTAAATTGACTTAAAGTAATATACAGTACCAATTACAGAAAGGGAAACATAACCACTCTGGAGGAGAAAGGGAAAAGTGCAAGAATAACAGTAAATAATAAAAACAGGAAAGCAAAAAGACATTTTATATCTCAGTGGCATAACAATGGGAATACAGAGGGAATAGGACTGTTTTTAAGTGAAATATTTGAGCAGTATTTCAAAGTGAGTAAAATTGATTAAAGAACCCAAATTCTTAATATGTTTGCCACCAATTTGAGGAAATATAATAGGTTTGGGGGAAATTTCAGGGAAAATGGAAAACCGAGATCAATGGGAAAACCAGTAGACAGTTTAAAACTTATTTGGCACAAGGCAAATCTGTAGTATTAGTTCTACTAGGAATGATATTACAAAATTAGGGCTTATTTCCTTATTCATATCCTATGAGTATGTATTTGTGTGTACTATTTTCAAAGATTTGCAGTCTCCATAGACACTTTTTCTTACCTGGAGGAGAATTTGCCTTAAGTGACTGTCAGCCATAAAAAATGTGTTTAGGACTATGACAGAATTCCTAGGGTATCACTTATCTCTCCTATAAATGGAAAAACTGGTGCTTATAATTTGTGACTATTGTTGTTTTATACAAAGATATTTGCATTTAAAAACTTTAAGCATTTTTTAAAATGTTTAATTGGAGGATAATTGTTTTACAACGTTGTATTGGTTTCTGCCCTGAAAAAATGTGAATCAGGGCATAAGTATCTATATATCCCCTCCCTCCTGAACCTCTTAAGCATTTTCTTTCACTCAGCTCCTCAGGTCAAAACACAAGTGATCAGGAGACTTGTCCACCTAATTCATCCTACGGCTCCTATCTGAGTGAGACACACACCCCGTGGGCTCTCTCCAGGAACAGAACACTATATTCTCATTCAGATTCTGGAATATCATCCCTGGTAAGTATTTTTTAATTTGTTCTTTACTTAGTCTTAAGTTTAACATGCATTTTACTTAACACTTTATACTTTTTAATAAGTGTATACATGTCTTCCAAGGTGGCGCTAGTAGTAAAGAACCTACTAGCCAAGGCAGGATCATAAGAGATGAGGGTTCGATCCCTGCATAGGGAAGATCCCCTGGAGGAAGGCCTGGCAACCCACTTCAGTATTCTTGCTTGGGAAATCCCATGGATCGAGGAGTCTGGCAGGCTACAGTCCATAAGGCCACAAACAGTTGGACATGACCAAAGCAACTTAGCACACACGCAAACATGTCTTAAATCTATCCTTGTAACCGGGGAGAAAATGAAAGTTGTTACTCTCAGTCCCACCTCAGAGAGGAAAAATCTGGGGGGGGAGGAAGGAAGACAAAAGAGATAGAGATGAATAGAAAAGATAATGACCAGAGACATAACAATGGTGTCCCTTCCTTTCCCTCTGAGTTCAAATTGAGTTCAAATTCTGTCTCTAGTCCAAGAATTATCTCCTTTCTTTATGGAATATCCTTTGTCCACAAGATAAAAAATTTTCCTCCTAAGCGTACCATTTCCAAGACTGTTCTTTAACCTATCTAAGTGGAATCACAAAGTTTTGTCCCTCCTTTCCTTCATTCAAAACTTATCCACTTTTCCTTGGATGAAAATGAGTTATTTCTATGTTTGCCTCTCAAATTACAGAAAATGAGTTTTTCAAGCACAAATACCATATTTTATTTAACTCTGTATCTTTAGTGTCTGAGATAGTGCCTGCCGCATAGCAGGGGCACCATATTTATTTTTCAATATATTAGTGAGTTGAAGCATTCTAGTTTCAAAAATATTTATTGAACCAATGGATTAATCACTTGGTCCGTTAAAATCAAAAAAGAACAGGGTAAGACACAGGAATATTCACCAGTCCTTTACGAAGAAAGCATGGTCACACAACTGCAATATGTTGACAGCCTTTCACAGATATAAACAAAGAAATGCAATGGCTCATTTTCCTGTGATGTTAGAAACCCCCAAATCAACCACATAACTCCTTTAAAAAACTGACAGTTTTTTTTGCACAAAATTAGATATCAGTTGAAAAACAGAAACTTTATTTTCAATATAACTTTAGCTTAGATTCATTTTTTCCCAGCTAGAGTCTCATGAAATAGCACAAAAAGGCGATTGGATGTGGCAACTACAGGAAATTTAACTTCTAAAAAATTTTTATTCTATGACAGTAACAAGCAAAACAAATTCCAAAAACACGTAACAGATTGGGAAAGATGCTTCCACAAACATGTAAACCGAACAGCCCAAGATAGACTACATTTTTCAATAATCTAAAATGTGTTTGTATTTCTTAGTTTTTAAAAAATAGTTCTGAAGAATAAGTGAATTACTTGAAAGTCTGTTAGCAAAGCCTCAGATTGTCCCAAAGAATTGCTCAAGCATTAATTAACTTTTTAATGCTGCTGTTAATCAAGTTAGAGAATTTTGTTATTTTTTAAATGAATATATTTAAATATTTATGAAACAACTAAGGTCATCCAGTAAGTAAGTAATGAAGGTAAAAGATCAAAGCTAAATGATTATTAAAAACCCACCTCTTCCCAATTTATTTTGAGGCAGCTTGCCCCAAATTTTGCTTTATAGGATGAGCTAGTTCCATGTGCTATGCTAAGAATCAAAGGTTCTGTGGTTTAAAAGTCCAGGAAAACACTTTGTAGTACAGAATCACAATATATCTTAGGATACTAAAGGTTCAGAGAAGTCCTGTAGTAAAGATAAATGCTTAGCTTGGTTTAATCTAGTGCCTCATAAGCTTATTTAATGACGAAAATGTTTTTTATGTTAGTCACACAGCCTCAAGCAAAGAAAAACTATACAAAATACTGTTCTGTGAGATGAATGTCCCAAATACTGTAATGGCATTTCTTCAAATCAAATATCCTTGGTTTGTCTGTATAGGTATAACATGGCTATCAGAAGAATGAATCTATGGTGTATGTATTTAACATAATATTCTTTGCTGAGTAATATGCCTTTTTGTTTGTGCTAACCTTGAAACTATCATAAGTCATGTAGGATACTAGGAATTTTGATTGACTACAGCTTCAATAGTAATAAACAGCATAAAATTGCCCCAGATGTGATCTTGACACATATTCTGGTCAGCAATACACTGTCCAGAACAAGGAAGATGACCAGAGACCTGAAATATTTCATTCAATATTGGCCACACATTTTAGGAACAATGTCAATAAAATGGAACTCTTCTCAAGGAGAACCACGCTTTTCCTGAGTGGTCAATAATTTGTAAACCATGATCTGTAAGTAATAACTAAATGACAAAGAGGATGACAACTATTATCAGACACTTAAAATGTGAAGGGATTCTTCTGTGTAGCCTCAAAAGGCAGAGCTTGTACAACTGGACTAACTTAGAAGGATTACCTCGGATCCATATAATGAAGAAACTTTAACAATTACAACTATTCTAAAATAGAATGAGATTCCTCATGAGCTATTCAATAAATATCAGAGGATAGATTATTAGAGGTGGTGTAAAGTGGATTCATGAATGGGTACATATATTTATTTGTGCTATCATTTGTCATCAAACATAAATCAGTTGTAGATGTTGGAAGATGCAAAATTGAATAAAAATAAATAATTTAGATTGGACTAACATAACATCAATAAGTATGTCATTAGGTGCCTAGAGTTTGATTTAGCTCAATGTCTGGATGGGTTCACATTACTTGTACACATAAAGTAAGTGAACTGTTTATCGCCAGATGATATTTCTCTTCTCTCTTACTTTAAAGCTTCCATCAGATTCTTTTAAGTACCTCACTTGGCACAAAGTAGAACAAAATGACATCCAAGGAAGTCAACTGCGTTGCCCACGAGTAAGAGAAGGTAAAGGAACTGAAGTGTGTGATCTTTTCATACATGTTCTTAGTAGATGCTTTTTTGAGGATAATAAGACATTACTGGGGGATACAAACCTGTATGACCTAGAGGTAGAAAAATTCCCTTTTTCAAGACCACATAGTTGTTAATATACTGAAACCACCTTTAAAAGCGTACTCTTTTTCTTTTAAAATTTATTCATTTGTTTATTTCTTTTACTTCTGGGCTGTGGTGGGTCTTTGTTCCTGTGTGTGGGCTTTCTCTACTTGCCGTGAGGGGGGACTGCTCTTCATTGCAGTGGACGTGCCTCTCATTGGGCTTCTGCATGGGCTCTGGGGTGCAAGGGCTTCAGGAGCTTCAGCCCGTGGGCTCAGGAGTTGCTGCTCTCAGGCTCTAGAACACGGGCTCAGCTGTTGTAGCTCATGGGCCCAGCTGCTCAGGGGCACGTGGGATCTTCCCAGACCTGGGATCAACTCAGTGTCCCCTGCATTGCGAGGCAGACTCAACCACTGACCACCAGACAAGCCCTAAAAGCATCATCTTATAGCTGATCACATAAATAATAACGTTCAATATTAAATATTGGAAAACAGAAACAGAAGAACCTGTAATTCAATTATCCAGAAATAATCACTGTGACTTTTATTTCCATTTAGTCTTTTTTTGAAAAGCATGTATATATTTCTTTACAAAATAATGTGGCCACCTGTATTTCTTGAGTTTTTTCATCTGACATTGTGAGCCTTTCTTTCCTCCCTGTTATAAACATTACTCCAAACAAATTGTTTAGAAGTTGCATATCATTCCATCGTAAGGATATTATTAAATTTATTTAACCAATGATATTTGTTGGAATTTTATGATCATGAATAACACTGTTAATTCAGTGGATGACTTTAAACTGGTTAATCCTACATTGATTAAAAAAGCATTAAAAGAGAATCTAAATAAACCAGCAGTCTCATTGTGCATTTTCACTAAACATTTTAAACTTGGTAAAGTAACCAATAGTTTATTATTCCTCTTTCATACTTTCAGATTTTATAAATGTGCTGGTGTGACAGTATGAAGGATTTTTAATCTGAAGCCCTGATATACATAATGTTTGATTTCTAGAAGTAGCTGCAACAGATTATAAGCTCTGTAGGAACAGAGACTGTTATCTTTTTGCATCCTTCATAAGTGGATGAAATAATATTAGACATAATTCCTGCTGCAGTGAGTATTTGGTCTTTATAAAATATCAAGTATCTTGGCTAATGTACATCTCTATTTGTAGACTTGCAGGTACATTGTCTATCATACAATTATAATATTGATTTAAGAAAAGTTGCTATAGGTATATTCATCTGCCCATTTCCACCTCTCAATTGCATTACTTTACCCACTAATGCTTTCCTTCTTTCACTCAAACTCAAATGATAAAGGTGATTAAAATAACATCTTTTTATAAAACTGTGAGTTAAATATGTTCTTATGGTTTAACTCTACAATATCTATTTTGCAGCCAAGCATCCATTGGCTTATATAATAAAACATATTTTATGTAATTATATATTAATTTATTTTATAATAATAAAATGTTATTAGATAGTACTATTAGAGGTAAATTACACTTCCCTTTGGAGATCTTAGAATATTTTTCTAAGAGCAACAAATTATGGGAAATTAGTGACATGTACACACTTCTATATTTAAAGCTAATAACCAATAAAGACCTACTATAAATAAATTTTAATGACAAAATTAATAAACAATAAAAAAGAAATTATGGGGAATTAGGAAGGAAGGAGATTGGAGGCCATGGAGGCCATGTATGTCACAGGTATAGAGTTCATCAACAAAAGAAAGAGAAAGGGTTGCATCAGGGGCTAAAGAAGGCAGGGTTTAGAAGGCTCTTAAACTTCTGTGTGTGCGCAAGTTACCAGGAAGTGTGCGGAAAACACGCATTCCCAGGGCCTATGCCTGAAGCATCTGATGTAGTTAGTATGCAGTGGGGCCCTGGAATCTGCATTTATTAAAATTATGATAGGTGATTCTGTTGCAGGTGATCTGAGGTCCCTACTATGAAAAAAACTGGTTGAGGGGGCTTGGAGAGAGGCAGGAAATGAAGACATTTGAATAGGAAGTGAAACATGGGAACGGAATGTAAGAGTACTGGCATTTATCCACGTGATGTGGGGGGAGGTCGTTGATAATTGTGGCAGCCACCATGAGGCAAAATAAATTGTATTTGGAGTGACAGGTGGAGAGTTGAGCTTTAGAGAGAACTGCAGGACTGAAGAAACTGGAGGAGATGACAGGAGAATAAAAATCTAGGAGTAAACTGAAAAGGAGCATGTGTAAAAAGAGTCCAGCGGTCTCCCTTCTTCTCTGATCTAAGCAGCCAAGTCATGTGCTGAGGTCATCACTCAGCAAAATCGGCCCTCATGAAGATCCCAGTGGTCATTCATGCAGAGGATATCATCGCTCTCCAGAGATAAGGCACAATTTGCTTCCATCAGGCCATTAACAACACCCAATCTCTCGCAAGTGACCGGTCGTAAAAGGATTGGAGCATCTTCTAGGGGAGAGGAAACAGTGAAAAATCCCATCAACTCAAGCCATGAGGAAAACAGATGTCCTTGTTCGTTGCCCTAAATTTTGTATAAGTGTTTTTTTTGTGTGAGATGGAGAACAAGTGCATTTCAAAAGCATTCTGATAAGAATGTCCCTCTTTCTAGATTAGATCCTGAAACATCCATCAAAATTACTGCAGTTGATCTCAGTTGCCCCAGTTGCACATTCAGGAAGAGTTCCCAAGAAAAGAAAGGTTAGCTGGTGTGTGATAAACAGCAATTTCCCAGGGCTTTGATTGCCAGATAGAAACTGACTTAACTCCTCCCAATTAAATGAAGCCAAAGAGCATATTGTTGGCAGAATTCTTTTAAAGAATAGATTCTTCCTGTTTGAAAATCCCCCAGCAAGTTAATTCGGTCACTGCTGTTAAGAGTTACAAATCCAGTGAAGGGACAAAGAATAAAGCTCAGACATGGCAGGTGTAAGCCAACATCCCTGGGCTGTCAGATATTCCAGACTTCAGTTCTCAGCTGCTGAGATATATCTTCAATTACCAAGCAGGCCTGAGGTTTTTTTTTTTTTTTTAAAGAATCCAATTTAATATATCTCCTCACAGTGGAAGTGACCTTTGGCTTCTAACTTCAAAGAAATCTTTGCAAGCTGCTTTGAAAAGAAATAATTGAAACAGCAGAAGATCAATAGATATCAAACAAACAATACAGGGCAGAGTCTAATAACTGGTATAGCTATTACACAAAGAAAGCTGCCAAATTTGGTGTGGGGGAGAGGGTGTAAATAAAGACAATAAACGAGGTCTCCCCAGTCAATGAGTTGACTGGTCCAGTTTTTCCAGCTCTATAACTTTTCATTCCAATCATCCTAATCAATGAAGAAGGTGATTTCCTAGCACAAGGATATTTTATTTGTAAAGTAGTTGGGATACTACCACTTTCAGGGTATGTAATTTCCCGAGTGGCAACATTACAGCTTATTATGAGAGAAATGCCTGAAAGTGCAGGTTAGATTCTTGACTTCCACCTGTGTCTGATGAAAGAACTCATGTTTTTGTCAAAATAATGAAGTATTGGCCTCTTGCTCTTATTGCCTTCCATAAATCCTTCATAAATAGACTCATTATCGCCCATCAGAGTCCAGACGAATTTGCCACAAAAAGCAAAGTTTGCTCTCGATACCTTCAATATTGTTTCTGTGTTCTTTTCACCTTTGAAATCATGCACTCCAGAAAAGTGGATTGAGGAGAAGTGGGTACAAATGGTGCCAGGTCTGACTCAGAAATACAAGATGTTAGAGTTGAAAGGGAATTGAAATCAAACCTGGTGGCTCGGTGGTAAAGAATCTGCCGCCAGTGCAGGAGATATGGGATCAATCCCTGGGTGAAGATCCCCTGGAGAAGGAAATGACAACCCACTCTAATATTCTTGCCTGGGAAATCTCATGGACAGAGGACCCTAGCGGGCTACAGTCCCTGGGGTCTCAAAATAGTCAGACACAACTCAGCGACTAAACAACAAAGTTTAGGGTGGCTTTCAGGGGCTTGGTTGGCATCAGGAAAGAGTGAAGTTTGCCTGTGGCAGCATGATAAGGGTGTTGGGGTCTATGACAATAACTTATGTTGGTCTAAAAGTATTAGAAATAATTTTATAAATTAGAAATTTATAAAATCTTTATAAAGTATTGTGAATTTCAAACATAATTTCTCACCAAATTCAGTCCTTGATGGGCCCTTGATGCTAGACTTCCCCATATTTTTGCAGACATGGAAAACTAAACAGCTCAGAAAATTAAAATTAATCATCTGGAGTCAGGCAATTACCTGCTACTTAACTCCAGACTAGAAACAAAATATCCTTTCCCCAACCCTGGAAGTTATGTGCAAACCTGATTTAGAAGACAATAAGGCTGGAAAATAGTAGGAAATGAGTTTGGAAATGGAAACTGGGATAAGATTGTAGAAAACATTGCCTGATGAACTAGACTTTTCCATCTTTATTTGGTAAGCAATAAGAAACCTCTGAAAGGTTTTGAAAATATCAGTCCCATGGTAAACTCTGTTTTTAGGAGAGCTGGATAGCAATTTGTGTCATTTATGCTGAAGAAGAGAAGATTACAAAGCAAGAGATCTAAGAGAAAGTAGCTACAGTTCCGGTAGGAAGATGTGAGTGTCTGGACATTGAAAAGGAAAGGACATATTCTTAAGGGGGAAGCTGGTAAGATTAGGTGGTTTATTGAATCAAGAGACAAAAGAGAAAGAAAGTCAAGAGTGACTTCATGATCCCTAAAGAGAAATTTATATGAAGATTAAAGCCACTATACTGGTGATTTTTCTCACTTGCTTGAGCTAGAAGTAATTGATGTAAGATTAAAAGTTAACTCTACATGTTGACTTTTCCCTACAGTTAATAGAGGTCATTCCTCCCTTTTAATTACTCTAGAAAGTCATCAGATTATCTCTGAACCTCAAATTATTTGTCATAGTAATGTGCTAAATTGCATTTAAAAAGAAATCTATATGTGAGAATTTAAGTTAAAGCTGACTTTTGATTCTCTGCAGAAACCTAGAAAATAGGTAGCAGACTTGTGAAAAATTTAAATTAAAATAACCTACAGCCCTATTTTTTCTGATAACTGTATTTACTTTATTGTAAACTGAAAAGAAGTAAGTAAAACAGATGAAAAGGAAATAAAATTGCTGATTGTTTGCTATTTCCTCTCTTGTATAACTCATCTGGTGATGGGAGGGCCTAGAAAGTAAGCCCATCAGAGATGGCCACAAGGCTTCTGGCAGCAGGAAGAACCGGGGGTTCAGGAACCAGGGGGTTCAGGAACCGGGGGGTTTAAATATTTAATAATCATTTCTTGATTAATCTATTATTGGTATACCTGCGCATCTGATTTAGTTTTTTCACATTGGAGGTTTTGCTGTATTTTGTTTGGGAGACATGAGAGTTATTCAGAACATTTCAGGAAAAATAATTTTAAACCATTAGAAAGTGTTCATAGTGATCAAGTCCTGGCTCCTCTTCTGTCCCCATCTCTCCTCAGCCTGATTAGGCAGGCAGAAGTGTATTTAGTCACACACATCACATTTTGTTACTGCTCACACTACTGGGGCCTAAGAGTTCAATCCTGTCTCCCTCAGTCCTGATATCAAGTGGAAGTTTAAAACAACCAGTGAGGGGGTTGGTCCTGTTCTCTGAACCTACTTCCAAGATCTCACCTTGTGATTTCTGCTCAGGACCCTCTGCCGAAGAGCTGCTCTTCAGACAGGAGGAATGTACTTTGCCTGCACAGAAAAGAGTCCTTGAAAAAAACAAATGGGAAACGTGGCTGCAAGAAAACTGGGAGGACTGCACGGTGAGAGCTTAAAAAAAAATAGTATATTTCCTTCATTGACTAAATTATGGCATTTTTTTAAAAGGTCAATTGCCAGAATAAACATAAAACCTTTAAGTGCATCTCCAGAAATTTCTCTGAAAACAGTTGTGACTGGCATTCCGTCTCTTTTTTTCCACCCTTTCTCTTCATCAAGGCATGCTACTTATTTTCTAATCTTCATTTTATATTGATATTGCTGAACTTTGGAAAAAGTTTAAAAGAACAGAGAATGAAATTAGATTTTTGATAATAAAAAAAGTTGTGTTGAATGATAATCCTTATCAATGAGTATATGATGTAATCTGGACTCCTTTGAATGATGTGGTAAAAGCTAAAATTTTGATGATCTAGGGCAGTCATTGGGGTCTAAACAGAGCTATCCTGGAACAAATCAAACTTTCAGCAGTGAAGGATTTGAGGTGTGGTTTCTTGGTGCTGAAAATGACTCAGCTGGCTGAGCCACTAGCATTGAAACAGTTCCCATAGTTAGCTCTCAACCACTACCCACCTCTGGGATTGCCATCTCTCAGGCTTTCAAGTCATGGTTAAGCAGAGGACTGAAGACTTAACCGTGAAAAATAAGCATTGGTAGCAATAAAAGAATAAATGAAGAAAAAAATAAATGAACTTCTTTATAACAGAGTAAGATGCCAATATTTTTGTTTTTCAAAGTGATCAAATTGCATGTGAGGATTTTAGGAAATCTTCCAGAAATGAGACTTATTGGGATCTCCCAATGCCTCTTCTGTTTCACAGATGAATCTTGTATGTCATAGAATTCTAGAATTAGGGGTTGGGAAGGAGCTTCAGATTGGGTCTGGTCCAAACACATTCCTTTCAAAAAGGAAAGGAAAGTTTAGAAAAAGAAATGATTTGCCTAGGGTCACACAACTTATTAAGGGAAGCAAGGAAAGTAGAATATTATATCCCAGTTCAGTGTTTTTTTTTCTTTCTAAAATTAATCTTAATTAGTCACATATAATGGATACATTCCACTCTAAAATTTTATATAGTGCACCTACTTATTTATTTGAAAAATTTAAACAACACACCTAAAACTTTAACCCCCACTCCCAGGATTCTTTTTAAAAGTAATCATTCCAGTGTATACATGCATTTGTTCTTTATAGCTGTCATTTAAACTGTGGATATATTGCAAAGGCCAGTGGTACCTTGCTAAAAATTTCTCATAGAAAGTTTAATTGGCCTTTAGATAACTATACTGCAAACGAATGGCTGAATGAGCCCTAATCTATCACAGAAAAACTTATTGGGAAAAGCAACCTATTTGAGAAGGTGATGTTTAATGTGGAAATGATAGATATAATCTCAATATTTCTTTAGTTTTGTTTAGAATGAAGACCTTTTATACTTTGAGAAAATAGAACTTATGGTATCAAATTTCATAATGTTTAATGTCTGAATATATCAAGACCTTTTTTAGATAGAGATATCTGTATTTCCTTAAAAATAGTAAATTATTTTGCTTCACATTAAAAAAAGGAATGTCATCTTATGCAGTAATTTCTAGTCACAGAAATTGATGGCAAAATTTTGGAAACAAAAAAAGTAAAGTTGACTTTTAGAAATAGAGTTTACAAGAGCAATGCTACCACTAAGGGTGGTTTTAATCTCCTTGACATCAAAGTTGGCTGATGTTAAAAGTAAAAATAAAATATCCACTATCTCAGAAATATGCCACATTATGTATATGTATATATCCCTGGTTATTTTAAAATAAAATCATATTTTCCATCTTTTGAATGATGGTATCTTACTCTGAAATTTTTCTAAATGAGATATCTGAGTATTTCCAAGGAGGCTAAAGACCTGGGTTCGATCCCTGGGTTGGGAAGATCCCCTGGAAAAGGGAATGGCTACCCACATCAGTATTCTGGCCTGGAGAATTCCATGGACTGTATAATCCATGGGGTTGCAGAGCTGGACACAACTGAGTGACTTTCACTTTCAAAGATAACTAATCATATAAACCCAAACAATGCTTTACCCCCTCTACTTTTCATACCTAGAAAAATTTCAAAATCTAAGGGTCTTTCCATCTCTACCTGCCACCTCCCACCTGGTGTTTAATTCTAAACAATCTTGTCAATATCTTCACCCTCCTCCCCTATCTTGAAAATCTCTGCAATAATTGTGAGTGTTTGGATGTGTGAATATTTTACAAGACCAAAAAACAAAACGGTAAAAACTGCTGGCTTAAATATATAACAGTTCAAATTAATAACTATTTTTAAAAGTTGACAAAGAACTTGCTTTTTCTTTTTATTTGTTCTTCCCTTCAGAATTTGAACCTTTCATTTCAGGATTTGGGGGACCCTTATCAAGTTGAAAATTTTAACAGGATTCTTAGAAGACTAATTCGAGTTGAAACCCTCTGGTTAGTGGACAATTCACTGGTGGATTTAAGTGCCATAAGATTGCCAAGGTACCTGCTCCCTAGCATGTCCAATTACTAAGTTAAAGTCAAGTCTTTATTATATGGGTTCATGTGATCAATGTCTTTACCTATTGTGGCTCCCCTCATGTGGTCAGGCCTTGAAAGTGAGAGTGCTAAGCGATGTCTGAGCAAGGCAAAAAGGGAAATTTATAAATCAAACTGTCACACTTTAGCAGGAAAAATCCATTCCTTTTCAAATTAATACTGCTATTACCAGTTCTTAGGGGAATAATTAATAATCATAAGACATATTGGCAGAAAAGCTTGCTAGGTTCCTTGTGTAGTGAACTGGAAACACAATTACATTATATACACATTATCGTTGTAAGATAGTGATTTTTAGTCATGTTTATTGACCATTTACAGGGAAAGACTCTATAGGTAGTTGACAAGCGTCTTGACTTCAGGTTCACAAGCTTTTAAAAAAAAATTTTTAACCGAGGACATTTATTTTCAATTTAATCTCTTATTTGACTTAAGATAAAATTCTTTACATTCTAATAGAGGAGTAGAAGTTGTCAACCAGAACAGTGACAGAAATAAAATTGTTTTTAATTGATGTGGACTCTCTGATGTCCCAAGGACACCAAGGATAATGTTAAAGATAATCTGTCTCCTTGCCCAGGATTGCTTGAGAATTCTGTGGAGAGTTGCCCTTTGCTTCACCAAGCAGGTGTGTAGCTAGAGCAAGCTGAGGTAGCCATCAGAGGGGCAGACAGAATTCCCAGAGAAGAATCAGGAAATATCAAGCAGCCACAAGAAGAAAAGGTAAATCCTCGAGCGGGTTGAGCTGCATCTCTGAGCCTGGGCTGAGGCAGGGCATCGAAAAGAGCTCATTACAGTTACCAGGGGAGCGAAACGGCCCAGCAGACAGAGGAAGAGGCAGAAAATGCAATGGTCCCTGAGGATCTTCAGTCATTTTCAAAGTCCCTTCCCAACATTAGACAGACTTGAATAATATTTGATTTTACTTATGTTCTTTTCAAATGACAAATTTAAAATTACCAAAATAAAAATTTTCAGAGGACTCTTAACTATCACTGCCATTTTAGTTTATTCAGTTTGTTGCTGTCATGTCTAACTCTGAGACCACATGAATTACAACATGCCAGGTTTTTCTGTCTTTCACTATCTCCCTGAGTTTGCTCAAACTCCTGTCTACTGGGACAGTGATACCATCCAACCATCTCATCCTCTGTCACCCCACTCTCCTCTTGCCCTCAATCTTTCCCAGCATCAGTTACTCGATGTTAATTTGTTCAATTTTTTGCCCTAGACTCTCTTCTAGGGATAAAATAAGAATGTATGTTATATTTTCTAATATTCATTTAAATAAATGTACAAGAACAAATATTAATAGTCACATAACATACTTTAGAAACACTACACAAGAAGACCATTAATTTCGTGTATGTGAATTTGACTTGATCCAAATCAGTAAACCTCCAAATTTTTCCTATCTTATATAAAAAAGAAGAGAGAAAAAGAGAAATTCTTATCATTAAAGAAAAGACTTGATGCCGTTTTAGTGTTCTTTAGATGTATTCGTTTGGCCTTTCTTTCTTCAGAAATACAATGTATAATATAAAGTTATATAATTGCAATTCAGACTCTACAACTGTCAAATCAATCAGGAGAGCAGAAAATTGATGCATGTAATTCATAGCCTCCTTCTCTTCTGCCCCAGGAGAAAAATCACACTGGGTTTGTCAGTCATGCCCCCTAACATTATCCGGCTGACTGAGGATCTGTGATACAGTCAATATGAGAGGCTGATTCAGCCTTGGAGGACAGAATGAAGCAGGGCAAAGGCTAATAGAGTTCTGCCAAGAGAACGCACTGGTCATAGCAAACACCCTCTTCCAACAACACAAGAGAAGACTCTACACGTGGACATCACCAGATGGTCAACACTGAAATCAGATTGATTATATTCTTTGCCGCCAAAGATGGAGAAGCTCTATACTGTCAGCAAAAACAAGACCGGGAGCTGACTGTGGCTCAGATCATGAACTCCTTATAGCCTAATTCACTCTTAAACTGAAGAAAGTAGGGTAAACCACTCGACAGTTCAGGTATGACCTAAATCAAATCTCTTACGATTATACAGTGGAAGTGAGAAACAGATTCAAGGGATTAGATCTGATAGAGTGCCTGAAAAACTAGGTTCATGACATTGTACAGGAGGCAGGGATCAAGACAATCCCCAAGAAAAAGAAATGCAAAAAGCAAAATGGTTGCCTGAGGAGGCCTTACAAATAGCTGTGAAAGAAGAGAAGCAAAGAGCAGAGGAGAAAAGGAAAGATACACTCATTTGAATGCAGAGCTCCAAAGAATAGCAGGGAGAGATAAGAAAGCCTTCCTTAGTGATCAGTGCAAAGAAATAGAGGAAAACAACAGAATGGGAAAGACTAGAGATCTCTTCAAGAAAATTAGAGATACCAAGGGAACATTTCATGCAAAGATGGGCACAATAAAGGACAGAAATGGTATGGACCTAACAGAAGAAGATATTAAGAAGAGGTGGCAAGAATACATAGAAGAACTAATACAAAAAAGATCTTCATGACCCAGATAATCACGATGGTGTGATCACTCACCCAGAGCCAGACATCCTGGAATGTGAAGTCAAGAGGGCCTTAGGAGGCATTACTACGTACAAAGCGAGTGGAGGTGATGGAATTCCAGTTGAGCTATTTCAAATCCTAAAAGATGATGCTGTGAAAGTGCTGCACCCAATATGCCAGCAAATCTGGAAAACTCAGCAGTGGCCACAAGACTGGAAGAGGTCAGTTTTCATTCCAATCCCAGAGAAAGGCAATGCCAAATAAAGTTCAAACTATGGCACAATTGCACTCATCTCACATGCTAGTGAAGTAATGCTCAAAATTCTCCAAGTTAGGTCAAAAGTATATGAACTGTGAATTTCCAGATATTCAGAACGGATTTAGGAAAGGCAGGGGAACCAGAGATAAAATTGCTAGCATCCATTGGATCATTGAAAAAGCAAGAGAGTTCCAGAAAAACATTTATTTCTGCTTTATCGATTATGCCAAAACCTTTGACTGTGTGGATCATAACAAACTGAAAATTCTTCAAGAAATGGGACCACCTGACCTGCTTCCTGAGAAATCTGTATGCAGATCAGGAAGCAACAGTTAGAACTGGACATGGAACAACAGACTGGTTCCAAATTGGGAAAGGAGTATATCAAGGCTGTATATTGTCACCCTTCTTATTTAACTCATATGCAGAGTACATCATGAGAAATGCTGGGCTGGATGAAGCACGAGCTGGAATCAGGATTGCTGGGAGAAATATCAATAAACTCAGATATGCAGATGACACCACACTTATGGCAGAAAGTGAAGAACTAAAGAACCTCTTGATGAAAGAGGAGAGTGAAAAGGTTGGCTCAAAGCTCAACATTCAGAAAACTAAGATCATGGCATCTGGTACCATCAATTCATGACAAATAGATGGGAAACAATGGAAACAGTGACAGACTTTATTTTTCTGGGCTCCAAAATCACTGCAGATGGTGACTGCAGCCATGAAATTAAAAGACGCTTGCCCCTTGGAAGAAAAGTTATGACCAATATAGACAGCATATTAAAAAGCACAGACATTACTTTGCCAACAAAGGTCTGTCTAGTCAAAGCTATGGTTTTTCCAGTAGTCATGTATGGATGTGAGAGTTGGAGTATGAAGAAAGCTGAGCACTGAAGAATTGATGTTTTTGAACTGCAGTGTTGGAGAAGACTCTTGAGAGTCCCTTGGATAGCAAGGAGATCCAACCAGTCCATCCTAAAGGAAATCAGTCCTGACTGTTCATTGGAAGGATTGGTGCTGAAGCTGAAACTCAAATACTTTGGACACCTGACGTTAAGAACTACTGACTTACTGGAAGAAAAGACCCTGATGCTGGGAAAAGTTGAAGGTGGGAGGAGAAGGGGACAACAGAGGATGAGATGGTTGGAGGGCATCAGCTACTCAATGGACATGAGTTTGAGTAAACTCCAGGAGTTGGTGATGGACAGGGAGGCCTGGTGTGCTGCAGTCCATGGGGTCACAAAGAGTCGGACATGACTGAGCAACTGAACTGAACTGAGAGGCTGAGAGAGTAGCAGGGTATACACTGAAAATGAGAGAAAATGACTAGCAGATAAGGAAATAACAGATTTCAGATGAGGACAGAGAGAGAGGCAGAGAGACAGAATCTGTTTGAGATAGGTTTTCAGTTAGAAATTGCAGTAGGACTAAACTGCATCAAATGATTATGTGTGGGGCTCTCTGATGGCTCAGCAGGTAAAGAATCCACCTGCAAAAAGGAGACACAAGAGACACTGGTTTGATTCCTGGGTTGGGAAGATCCCGTGGAAAAGGAAATGGCAATCTACTCCAGTATTCTCGCCTAGAAAATTCCATGGACAAAGGAGCCGGACAGGCTACAGTCCATGGGATGGCAAAGAGTCAGATACAACTGAGGATACGGCACACAAAGATTACATGCAACCTAGGAAAGAGTGGAAACCTGAAGTTATCAAAGATATGGTTAAGAGTGCAAAATATCCCTATGGAGAACAGAAGGAAGCAAGGGTAATGAAAACAATGGATGTGAAAAATTACAATGAAATCTGCAGGGGGCGGGCGGAGTTCACACTGAATCAGTATTTTTCATGCTGCTGTGAGACTGTCATCTCTCTGTTTAGCACCATGTTCACTATTAGCAATAATCAGTTACCAAGTGTCTTTGTGGGCTATTATTTATAAATAAATACCCTGTGTTTCCCTCAGAGTATTAAATCCCAGGTTATACATAAAGGAATTTTTCTGTAAAGCAAGGTGTCAGTGATAGATTCGGAATTATTTTCTTTAATGGCATGGTTTTATACAATTATGGCTTTAAGGTAAAAATATTAAGAAGCATTATATTCTGTCTGGAAAATGTATTCAACCTCAAGGCCTAGCACATATTTCTGTTCCCAAGGATAACTTTTAGTTTTCTTTTGCATAAAAAAAAAATGGCTTTAAAAAAATTTAATGCTATTTTCTCAATATCGAATTTAAGTACAGAAAAGTAGAAAGAAAGGAAAACAATTATAATCTTACTACTTAGGGGCAATATACTCTTCAGAAGCTTTCATGTGTCTTTGAGTGAACTTTTCACATTGCTGAGATTTCAGCAGCCCCTTACTGTTTCATCCAGGGCTTATTGAGAAGTCACCAGAGACCAAACACAGTGTCAGGTACCTAGTATATACATTGGAAAAGAAAACAGATTCTTGCCTTAGACAAGCTTCCGGGCTTATCCGCCCTGTTTATTTTCTCTTACTATTTTAATATACATATTCCTTTTTTCTTCCCAACCATATTTGTAGAAAATGCCACTTTCACACCTTAGTCTAGGTGAGGCATGCTAGTGCTTTGCAATATTTGGTAGTTTACCATCCTCTTTAGGAGACAAATGACAAGATGTTTATATTTTATATGCAGTTGCAGAGTTTTAAATATGAACAAAAACCATCTCACATCTTTCAAACAATTGCCAAAGATGCCTCAGATTCAGCATTTATCCTTGGCTGACAACCATATTGAGACTCTGAATGGGCTGTCCAGTTTACGGCACACGCCACTGGAATCCCTTATGCTCAAGAGGAACCCTTGTGAATTTCACCAAAACTACCGACAACGGTGAGGTCCCAAATGCTTTAAGTCCTCTTTTGTACTTCATTGAATATTATACTTTTAACCATTGTTCCCATCTTGCTTAAATTTGCTCAGCAGGTATTTAGCTTATCTACTGTGTGTTGAACAATTCATGCTTCTAATCTCACCTAAAGAACTTTGAACTGATTTTGTGTGTCTGTGTTTAATTTTTAATATACTCTTCTGTCAGTTAATTTATGATGCTGTGCAAATTTTAGGCTCCTCCTGTAATGGGACTATACATAAACTTAGAAATTTCATTTAGACTTTCAAATCCTATGCATTTTCTCTCATGATGTTCAACAGATGTCTTTTATAAAATTTCTAAATGTAGGTTCCCATCAAGGCCCAAGTGACCATCTTATAAATTGTTTATTCTTTGGTTTTGTTCTCATATCTTTGGGCCACAAGGGCACCATTAATTAAACGAATACAAAAAAGTCATTGATTCGATCTACTCTAGTGATTGAAAGAACTGGAAACCTGCCAAGAATAAACCATTTTTATTTCTTTGTCAGCATTAGGAACATTCTTAATGATGATAATAATGGAAGCTAAACAACCTTGAGCGTGCACCAAGTAATATAGTAGTAATAGTAGTGAAAGTCACTCAGTTGTGTCCGACTCTTGCAACCACATGGACTGTAGCCCGCCAGGCTCCTCTGTCCATGGGATTCTCCAGGCAAGAATACTGGAGTGGGTTGCTATTTCCTTCTCCAGGGGATCTTCCTGACCGAGGTATCGAACCCGAGTCTCCTGCATTGCAGGCAGATTCTTTTACCAACTGAGCTATGAGCCATGAGGGAAGCCCAAGTATGAGGGAACCAAGTAATATGCCCCCCTATTTATCTGCAGCTAATTTCCAGCGCCACTATTAGTATGTTGTCTGCTCAGCTGCTACAGTTGTGCCTGAGTCTTTGCGACCCTATGGACTGCATAGCCTGTCAGACTTCTTTGTCCATGGGATTCTTGAGGCAAGAAAACTGAAGTGGGTTGCCACACCCTCCTCCAGGGGATCTTCTGACCCAGGGACTGAAACCATGCCTCCTGCATTTCCTGCAATGCAGGCAGATTCTTTACCACTGAGCCACCTTGGAAGCCCACACTATTAGTATACTTAGGGAAATTAAAATGGTAGAAACAAGGAACTGAGTTCTAGACCTATATTTGCCCCCAGATGACCACAAGTCATCTCATCTCTCACTCTGAATCTGTCACACAAAGGGTTAGATCATTTCTAGGCTCCTTTCTGTTCTGTGATTATAGTCCTTCCTCCACATCCAATTTCTACAAAAGACAGTTCTCTTACCACTTTCCTTTCTCATACTGGCATTTTCCCATAATAGCAGCTATATTCTAGAGGCCTGTATAACATCAGACTCTTCAGTCCATGATGTGCAATGAAAATTGTCAAAATAAAAATTTTTATCTCTGTTGTTACTACATAAATCTCATTACTGCAATTGTTTTCCCTCTGACTATAGTCTGAAAGCAAAATTTCATATTCTGTGACAATAAAGTCTCAAATTGATACTATATAAGCAAAATCTAGCAGCACAATTGCTTTAATATTGAACTAATATTTAACCAAAATAATGTTTTGAAGCTTAAAATTAATTCTATTTCCTACAGTCAGAGGAGTTTTAGTTAGACATTTCAACATCATTCATAAAATAGTACATGCCTGCCTTAAAGATAATCTATTAGTGTTATATTTCAGTTTGGTTAATTAATATGTGGGATTTTAGAAAACACTTTGGTCTCAACTCAGTCACTTGCCTCTTTTCAAAGAATGCCTTATAATAATAGTGTTAGATTAACTGTCTGAAATCTGACATGCCCTGAGGCCTCACTATAAATCTGTCTTCAAAATTCATGAGGTGGTGTAGAATTATGTGGAAATGAAAGATATAATGAGGTTTTTCTATTTTTTTAGTATTAATTCTTTTGGATTGAGTGCAAGGTGCATACATACTGACAATCAGACTACAAAAAGCCAGGTTGTATTGACCAAGATAGTGAATGGTTGCTTTAAATAGAAAGATGTGGTCATTTTAAAGTATGAAAGAAAGATTTAAGTATTCACTCCTACTGAAGCACTAAGCCAGAGTCTCAAGTTCATCTAAATTTAGGTTTAATTATCTAGCCAGAAATCCCCATAAGGATTACAGCAGCATTCATTTTGTCACTGGGTACTTTGTGTTGAGGGTTTAGGCCAGACTTTCAGTGACCCTTACATCACAGTCAGAATATTTAAGTATAAGATTTTCTTGATCACTGACACCTAGAATTGTGACTGTCTTCCCTTCCTCCTTTGTTTCAGATCCTCCAATAAGAAGACAGCACAGTTCAAAAGAGAAAGGACTTAATGATAGAGCTAATGGTGTAAGTCCCAGGAGATAGAGGGCAGCCCACTTCTTGGGACACCCACAGGCAAATTCTTTTACCATTCTTCAGAAGCCAGGGTTATCCTAGTTCACCAATAGTTTGACTGTAAAAAACGGAAGGGGGGGGACTAGGAGTTCCTGCCAAGTCTGAAAACTGGAGCCAGAAGACAGATTTTAATCTTTACTCCATCACCTACAGGCTTTATGATCTTGGAGAAGTTACTTAAAATAGGGGGTAAAAACTAACTTGACAGGATTGTTGTGAGGATGAGACAATGTGCACAAAGCATTTAGAGCTAAGAAAATCATGCAGCCAATGGGAGCATTCCAGGAGGTTGGTACCGTCGTTAGTTGACATGGCTTGTCTCCTGAGAGGTTCAGCATCTTTCATCCTGGGCCAAAGCCACTGCCATCCGTTTCCTCTGGCCTGAGCCACCAGAACTCCCCAATCAGGAAAGCTGTCCACTCGAGAGGAAACGCTGCTTTATGAAGCTGCTAGGCATATGGCCACTGTTAACTGGGTTGACATGAAAGACCACCTCCTGAAGCTGGAAGCGACTGTCTAAATTTGAAATGAGAGCTTCTCTGTCAAGAGAAAATAACTCAGCCCCAAATCATTTCCCACCCCCTCTTATAACTCTCAGCCAGAATTCTTCCTTAACTATCACTGGACAACTCGGACTTGCTTTACTTTAAAAAACAGCTTCCAATTTTATAATGTGTACATATCTCATGATCTCATTCTTTCTCTCATGGTTAGTTAGCTAAATCTACTCATTGATTTTTTTTTCTTTATAGGACATTGCAAAAACCGGAATGACATTCTCTTATGAAAACAGAGTGTATGCAGTTTCGCTCCTCTGCTCAATACTTAGAATCTGCTGAATGATCTAGTAGCTTCCAGAGAGGCAAGCTATGACAGGGTCATCAGCTCAACGAACACGAATTGTGCTTTAAATTAATGTCATTGCAAAGATAAGGAAAACAGAATAAAGTGATAGCCACTCATCTTTCTTTTAACAATAGGCAAAGGCCACTCATTTTATAGAGTAAGTGAAATACAATTCATTTGTTCTGTACAGTTACTTTTTTTCTTTAATTTTTGCTTTAGAGTGTTCTCCTGTTTGCCAAGCTTAAAAACGCTGGATGGGATCCTGAAGCTACCAGAAGATACTTCACCACCAGAAACCAATATTTTTTCAAAAATGTGTATTGTATCCTAATGAAATCTGTATAGAAAGAAAGCCATCACCATTGTTTTTAAAAATGAATAAACAGGAAATGTATGACTAAATATTATGACTTATTATGTATATATATATACACATATATTATATATTTATATATATATTACTTTCCTTTTATCCAGTCTTCTCCAGTTTTTTAAATTCTATGCCTTATCAGTCAGTAAATAAATTTTGAGCACATGAATTTTAAATAATTTTAAAATTTTATTAATTTATTATTTATTATTTTTAGAAATTGTATACATAAAATCATAAAATAAATATATAGCATATATTTAAAAACATGCAATTAAAGATTTTTAAATGATGGTGATAAAAATTTAACATAAATAAGGGCTCTAAGGTTTTCCCATGCTCCAGGGACTACTCATCTGGTCCACCCCTAGGACTATAAGCTCCTTACTTAGAATGTACTGCTTTAAATATCTGAACCTATCAAAAGGAAAAGGGACAATTAGAAGTACCTTGTACAATTTTAAATCACATGCACTAGATTCTTCATTTTAAATATTCTGTCATTTATTAGTGATTTTCACTAATAAATTTAGGGAGGTCCTAAGCCATATGTTATTCATGAAGTGCTTAGAAAATAAACAGTAATGGTAAAGCTTCTTTTTGATCAGAGAATTTCACAAATATTATTTTAAGACTGCCTTCCCTACGTGCTAATAGGAAAGAACACAATTCATTTTATTTTTTTTTTTTTTCACAATTCATTTTAATTGCTTTCAAAATTTAGAGAAAGGTCAATACCCAGAACAACTTATGACTATATATTTTTATTTATAAAGATCAATGGAGTTACAGAATTAAGGTTTTCCTAAGATGGTTTATTGATTATCTAGAGATCCTAGCATGAAATAAATAACATGCTTTCTGAATCATTCTGCCAAGTAAATTTTGCTTGTAAAATTATATAACAAAGATTCTAACAAGACCAAGAAACAGGTCCTTCCCTCAAGGATCTTATGAATGATTGAAGATTGCATGCAAAGAAGACCTTAAATTCAAAGACCTGTGTTATGAATAGCTATTATCTGAGTAAGTGAAAGAAAGAGATTTCATTTTAAATTACAGGAAGCCATCTGAGATGGAGTCGACTGTTAAAGAATAGTAGGCCTTCCCAGGTAGTAGCAGGTTCTTCCAGTCAGATAACACAACATGAAAAGGGGTACAAAACTTAGAAATTGTATCTAAGTTAGGAATGGGCCTGGCTAGAAAAGTCAGAGAAGTATATTGATAGTGGTTTAAAAAAGAGTAAAATATTGATAAAAATAGCCGTAACTTTTGAATATCCATTATGCATCAGACATAGGACAGATATTATACATTCATCTTTAAGTCCTCAAAAAAACTGTGAGGTTGTGATTATTCTTATTTTATAGGCAGGAGTATCTGAAGCTCAGAGGGGTTAAGTAATTTGCTTAAGATTGGTGATAAATGTAGGTCTCTACCACATGGCAAACCCCAAGATTCAAACCCTGAACACCTTTCAACACTTTTGCTGCCTCTTCTAATAATTTGGTTCTAATTTTAAAATCCAAGATGGTACTTTTATATTTCTAGGAACAGCTTCATCTTCCCAAATTCTAGCATCACAAATCCTAGTATTTAATCAGAGTCAAGAATTCACTTTTCCTTGAATGTATCCTAAACTTTTCTTGGTCAAGTTTTTCCGTTTCTGCAATACTTTTCCCTTGAAAACACCCCTGAGAACACTTTTCTCCTTTCAACATTCACTTTGAATAGTATTTCCTCCAAAAAATCTTCCCTCATCATTTCAATCAGATCTGTTTTCTCTGTAAAAAGTACTTTAAAAGAAATATTGGTCTTATGGCATGTTTTCTCATTGCTGCTTCAATTTGATTTAAAAAGAATTAGACTTTGCCTGCTTTCAAAAAAACAGGGACTTTACTCGTGAAGTAAATAAGAAAGTGGGACACATTTCATTTTAGGTGTTTACACATGTAACCTTCTGCCTCTCTAACTCAGTGTGAGAAAATGTTTTCAGAAAAGATCCAGAGAGTAAATACTGTAAGTCTTATTGGCCATATGTTCTCTGTACTAACCACTCAACTCTGCCATTTTTAGTGCAAAAGCAACCATAGACCACATGTAAATGAGTGGGTGTGACTGTGTCCCAATAAAACTTTTGTTTAAGAAAGTATATGATAGGTCATCATTTACTGACCTCTGCTCTAAATTTTAAGGTCATATGGTAGGTTTTTTTTAAGATTTATTTTTTGTTTTTTTCTTAATAACATGTTTCTGTTTTATGTTTTGGTTTTTGACTGCTAGGCTTGTGGGATCTTAACTCCCTGACCAGGAATTAAGCTCACACTCCTTGCATTGAAAGGTGAAGTCTTAACCAGTGGACCGCCAGGGAAGTCCCTCACGTGGTTTATTGCTTTACTCTTTATCAGTATTCACTGCCCTCCCCAGAAGAGGTGTATATTTCCCCCTACTCTTTGAAGTCAGATGTGTCAAGCAAATTGATTTGGCCAGTGAAATGCAAATGAGTCTGACACAAGTCACTTATAGGCAGAAGCTTTGAAAACAAGTTTGTGCTTTGTCACACTTTCTTTTCTTGCACTACGTTAGCAGGCAAATTTCCAGATAATGGCTTCTCCATCAGTCTAGGTCCTTAGGTGAATATGAGGTGAGGCAGAGCTACAGTCCATCTACAAACGATATACAGCAAGAGAGGGTGGACCCATGTCATCAACCTATAAGATTCCATTTGATGATGCACCATAACCTAGCCTTTCCCAACTAACATACCTCCTCAAATTTCAGTTCAATTCAGTCGCTCAGTTATGTCTGACTTTTTACAACCCCATGGACTGCAGCACTCCAGGCTTCCTTGTCCATCACCAACTCCCAGAGCTTGCGCAAACTCATGTCCATTGACTCGGTGATGCCGTCCAATCATCTCATCCTCTGTCGTCCCCTTCTCCTCTCGCCTTCAATCTTTCCCAGAATCAGAGTCTTTTCCAATGAGTTTGTTCTTCTCATCAGATGGCTCAAATATTGGAGTTTCAGCTTCAGCATCAGTACTTCCAAAGAATATTCAGGACTGATTTCCTTTAGCATGGACTGGTTGGACTCCTTGCAGTCCAAGGGACTATCTCCAGCACCACAGTTCAAAAGCATCAATTCCTCGGTGCTCAGCTTTCTTTATAGTCCAACTCTCACATCCATACATGACTACTGGCAAAACCAAAGCTTTCACTAGACGGACTTCTGTTGGCAAAGTAATGTCTCTGCTTTTTAATATGCTGTCTAGGTCGGTCATAGCTTTTCTTCCAAAGAGCAAGCATCTTTTAATTTCATGGCTGCAGTCACCATCAGCAGTGATTTTGGAGCCCCCCAAAATAAAGTCTGTCACTGTTCCTGTTGTTTCCCCATCTACTTGCCATGAATTGATGGGACTGGATGCCATGATCTTAGTTTTCTGAATGTTGAGTCTTAAACCAACTTTTTCACTCTCCTCTTTCATTTTCATCAAGAGGCTCTTTAGTTCATCTTCACTTTCTGCCATAAGGGAGGTGTCATCTGTGTATCTAAGGCTATTGATATTTCTCTCGGCAATCTTGATTTCAGCTTGGATTTCATCAAGCCCAGCATTTCACGTGATGTACGTTAAATAAGTTATATGTACGTTATAAGTTAAATAAGCAGGGTGACAATATACAGCCTTGACATACTCCTTTCCTGATTTGGAACCAGTCTGTTGTTCCATGTCCAGTTTTAACTAGCTTCTTGACTTGCATACAGATTTCTCAGGAGGCAGGTCAAGTGGTCTGGTATTCCCATCTCTTTCAGAATTTTCCACAGTTTAGTGTGATCCACACAGTCAAAGGCTTTGGCATAGTCAATAAAGCAGAAGTAGATGTTTTTCTGGAACTCTCTTTCCTTTTCAATGATCCAGCGGAGGTTGGCAATTTTATCTCTGGTTCCACTATCTTTTCTAAAACCAGCTTGAATGTCTTTTCTAAAACCAGCTTGAATGTCTGGAAGTTCACGGTTCACATACTGTTGAAGCCTGGCTTGGAGAATTTTGAGAATTACTTTGCTATCATGTGAAATGAGTCTTACTGTGTGATAATTTGATCATTCTTTGGCATTGCCTTTCTTTGGAATTGGAATGAAAACTGACCTTTTCCAGTTCTGCGGCCACTGCTGAGTTTTCCAGATTTGCTGGCATATTGAGTGTAGCACTTTCACAGCATCATCTTTTAGGATTTGAAATATCTTACCTGGAATTCCATCACCTTCTCAAATTTAGGGACTGAAACTTTACTTATTCAATACAATAATGTGTTTAATATTTGGTATTGCCAACCAAAATAGCAGAGTTGGCATGTAAAATGTTGACTAAAGGGATAAATGCCTACCATCAGAAACCATAAATGGGGTGGTATAACTACCAGGTAGGATACAATTATAATACTTTGGGTGAAATGTATTAAAAAAGATTTAATTAGGGTAATAGTGCTGGAAATAGATATAAGTTATGAAGATATGAAAAGCTGGGGAGTTATGACAGCCAGCAAATTGTTTTATTATTTAAATTACCTTGAATTATTATCTGCAGGCAAAAACAGTCTAATTGCAAGGAAAATCATGGGTTTTATAAGAGGTGCTGGGTTCTAGATAGCTATGAAGAAAAATGGCTAAATGCAATGTAATTAGGGTCTCAAACTATGTGTTACACTCTTTCTAAGAGTAAGCTTGTATTGAATTGAAATCTGATTTTCTGATCTTAAGAGGTACAGGTGCTATGGTCAGTGTGGCTGGAGCAGGTTGGCTTGTGTTGGTGATGCTTACCCACACCAGAGGGAACCAATTGGACCAAGGGCAATGGACTAAATAAAAGCTAAATCCCAAATTGAGGCTATCTATACATTGCGGTGCCAGCAGTTCTGATAGCTATCAGCAATGATATTATATGTCCAAGGGTGGTATTGCTATTATTTCAAATAAATCCATTCGCTTGACCTATCCAAAATACTTCCTTGTATATTCTATAATCCCCAGATATCTGAACCACTCTCTCCCATAGCCTAAACATACTAGCAGGCATACTTTGTTAGGAAATATGCAGGGATTTTTAAAAAAATCAGCAACAGAGCTATTTTTGTAGGAATTTTGTACATAGGTGCCAAAAATTTTCTGGCCATAGTCTATTTAACTCAACAGAACCATATAAAGTTTCTATTATAAAATTTTAGGTACATTCATCCTTCTAACAGTTCTAATATTCAGTTCTTCAATACACAGGGTGATTGGCATAAAAGGACTTCCTAAGACCATTCACTATTTCACGTCTCTGTTTGTGTCCCAGTTTCATTCTTCCCTTGAATGAAACACGAGTCGGTTCATAATTATCTTAACGGCTTTAGTTCAAAATAGTGGCAGGAATTAATTGTGTAGATGTTATTCACAACTACCACTTCCTGAGAGATGGCACAACGCAAATAACTCTTTAGAAAATAATTTCAGGGAAAGAAGCTCGTTCGTGTACAAAGAAATCTCATGTATCAACTAGTCCAGCTTCTCAACAGCATCCAGTGAATGCTTGGATCAACTCTATATTATCCAGTAAAAGGCTTCCTAGCTTACTTTTGAATAAATTGAAGGATTAGAAACATTGAGGAAAACTATTTTTGATCCATCTGAATCTCTGGGAAGTTCATCCTGTATTGAACTGATGTCTGCTTTTTGCAATTTCCAACTAACTGTTCAAATCTTTCAAATAAGTGTAATTAATTTCATCTTGTAGGGAATTTTCTTCAGCTTCCAGGTTCTTAAAAGTATCCTGATATTTTCTCTTATATTACAAGCAAAATGTAAATGTTTAAACTAATTTATGGGGTGAGGATGATGAAGGAAGAGCAGAAAAGCTAACTAGAAATCCCCAAAGTTAGAAAAGAATTTTTACCTTTTTCAAGTGTTATATACATCTAAAGAGGAAAATTCCTAAAATGAATTCCGTGTCAACTTTAAAAAATTAAGTTAGCAAGCTCATTCTTCAATTCCTTTAGAAGTCATCTGCTTCCAATTATTATTTCTTTCCAGAATAGAACAATTATAACTAATTGCTTGTCATTATACTACCAAACTGTGTTAATAGATGCCCATCTTCTTAAAGGCTAATTGCAGTCATGAAACAAAATTTCTAATTGGTTTTAGAGCTTTGGAGCAGATGCATCAATATTTGAGTTGTGCAGGTGTATATTTGCTTAGCTGCTTTTTTCTCTTTAATAGAAGTATTCTATCAGTTCTGTGCAGAATTTCTAAAAGGCTGTGCTGTGCTTCATCGCTCGGTTGTGTCTGACCCTTTGTGACCCTATGGACTGTAGCCAGGCAGGCTTCTCTGTCCGTGGGGATCCTCCAAGCAGGAATACTGCAGTGAGATCTTCCCAACCCTTGGAATCAAACCCAGGTCTCCCACACTGCAGGAGGATTCTTTATCATCTGAGAGACCGCCAAAGCATATTACATTATAATTATCATAATGAAATGGATTATTGCTAATTTTTTAAAAAAATGTTTCTCTAAATTCTAAGTGTCCTTGAGCTATAAATATTTTAGAGTACTTTTCATTTTATATTTTATAGTCTAGCTATTTTGATAATGTCTAAAATGCAAGTTGCTTCAAGAGCTGGATTCATTTTAATCCTTCTTTGCTGCTGCAGCTGTCATTTCAGTCGTGTCCGACTCTGTGCGACCCCATAGACAGCAGCCCACCAGGCTCCTCTGTCCCTGGGATTCTCCAGGCAAGAACACTGGAGTGGGTTGCCATTTCCTTCTCCAATGCATGAAAGTGAAAAGTGAAAACTGAAAGTGAAGTCGCTCAGTCGTGTCCAACTCTTAGTGACCCCATGGACTGCAGTCTACTAGGCTCCTCTGTCCATGGGATTTTCCAGGCAAGAGTACTGGAGTGGGGTGCCATTGCCTTCTCTGAATTCTTCTTTATATTGCTCCAAAACAAAATTTTGTTCTTAATGAGTATTAAGTGGATGAATGTGAAATCTGAGTATATTCTCCTTGAGGTTAAATCTCTAGGGCTGAAAAAAAGTTATATCTAAAGAAATATGTTATAGGGCTGACAAAATATTTTATGAACACCAAAAATCTCACTGAGACAAGGACTCCTGTGGGACAAAGCAGAGCCTCGGCATTGCTCCAGCTTCCTTTCTGCCCACTTTCTCACTCCTCCCCCTACCCAACTCAGACCCCAAGCCAGCCGTTCTGCCCTGCCTCTTCCTCCAGCCCAAGGAAAGAGGGCTGAACTGCCTAAACACTGATTACTGACTCCACTGAATTTTTTATGGGTGGAGCTTTGAGGTGGCTTTGATTTTCCTTTTCTTAATTCTCCTTTTTCTGTATTTGGAAAGTGGCAAGGGCACCATCTTTCTTCTCCCTTCCCTCCCTCCCCGCCTCTCCCCCTTCTTTCTCTCTCTCTCTCTCTCTCACAAATGAACACACATACACACACTTTTCTTGTCACTCTCCTGCTTGCAGGGGACTTTGCCTTGGTCTGGGAGATATGTATGCCAGTCTGGTGGTCCAGGTCTGGTCATTGCTGGGCAAACAGAGCCAATATTCTCTTGTTTGCTTTCGTTCTAGAGGAATAGTCATTTCCTAATGTCAAATCTGGACTCAGCAGGATGGCACCCCCTCACATATAGAGCTAGTGTGTAAATTCTACTAAATCACACTGTGTGGAATTTACTAGACTTTGCCAATGGTCTTTGGGGCAGAGACTTAATTTATGACAAGATGTCTTTTTGTTTAACTAGTTATTGCTCTTTTTATTTATCACCTTCCTGAAAATTGTGGGAGGTAAGATTCTAGAATTCCTGAGTCCCATGGCCAAAATACCACTTTAATAAATCTTACTCTACTCTGAAGATGAGGGCATGCGTTTGCCTGCGTGTGTGTGCGTGTGTGTACCATCACTGCGTTGTGTTAGACTCTTTGAGACCCCATGGACGGTAGCCTGTGAGACTCCTCTGTCCGTGGAATTCTCCAGGCGAGAATACTGGAGTGGGTTGCCATTTCCTCCTCCAGGGGATCTTCCCAATTCAGGGATCAATCCCACATCTCCTGTGTCTCTTGCATTGCAGGCAGATGCGTTACCACTGAGCCACCTGGGAAGCCCCATGTGTTTGCATATATACATACAAATATGCTGATAGATTTTGTATTAAACATCGAATAGAATTTTACCTAAGTAAAAGTTATAAACAAAGAAAACAATACCTTGATTAAATTTTATAGATCCAACTCTTACACAGTCTCAACTTATTGCCAGTCTGGTCAGAGAGAGCTAATGCTATTCTCTCTGCCTATTGTATAGCACAGAGAGCTAATGACATGGCAAAGCTTTGTTGTGCAAATTAAGGATTAAAATAAGGAACCAAAATGAATGTACATTTATCTCACACCGAGCTATAAAATTCAAGCAAATAGCTGAATACTGGTCTGTATTATTCAGAAGAATTATGGCTTCTCTCTTTGGCTTTCTAAACTAAAAATAAAGACAAAGCAATTGATCACTGGGTAAAAAGATCTAGGATGCCTTTCAAATGAATTTATATTAAGTATCTGCAGGGTATATTGCCATCATTTTTTAGAAGTAAAACTCATTTTGGTGAAAAATTGTGTTTTAAAAGGTTCATTTATTTCCCTTTTGCAAGCACACACCTGTTCAATGACTGGATATATTTCCCCTGCTTTTAAGACCATTATCTGTCTAAAACACATTTTAAAAAAGCTGTGTGTCTTTTCTCTCAGTAAATTATCATGGATAAACATAGAAAATGGCTCATTGGTGAGAGGAAATAAATTTATGAAAAGCAAATGAATTTTATCGTGCATTGTTGTTCTAATACTCTAAATTTTAGGTGAGGGTTTATGCACATCTCTGTCCTGGCTCCTCCCACAATTAACTCTCCACAGTTCTGTAACCTACACAGTTCTGTAACCTACACACATAATCTAGCTTTGATTTAAAAGTTGTAACTGTGTGTGTTTCACTAGATAAAAATCTGATATTTTATAATATTTTTAGGGCAACTAACATTTACTTAGCAGCCATGATATGCAAGACTCTATGCTAAGATTTTTCAAATCACCTGTGTAAATTCTACGCCATCCTGTTTTATTCATTTATTTATTTTTGGCTGCACTGGGTCTTCAGTGCCGCAGGGGCCACTCTCTAGTTGCGGTGTGTGGGCTTCTCTTGTTACCGAGTACAGACTCTAGGCACTTGGGCTTCACTAGCTGCAGTGCAGGCTCAGTTGTTGCGGCATGCGGATGCAGTTGCCCCACAGCCTGTGGGATCCTCCCAGACCAGGGATCGAACCTATGGCCCCTGCATGGGCAGGCAGCTTCTTCACCACTGAGCCACCAGGAGAGCTCTACCCTATCCTGTTTTTTAAATGTAATTCTAGCAGTAGATAAGATTTAGGGATTTGAGAATCCTCATATTGGCTGTTCAGTCTACAAACTCTCAGGATTGTTTTTTTGCATTTGGGCCTTCAAATCCACCTGGGAGCAGATATTCTTCCCCCCTGAGTCTTGACTGGGCACAGTGGAAAGGAGAGAGAGGGAGGTAGATGCAGTCTAAGCATAATTGGACGTGTATCAGCTATGCTAATTAATTTTATGTGTCAACTTGATGAGATCATGGTACCCAGCGTCTGGGTACCCACTTGACTGGGTCACGGCTCCTAGATATTTGGCCAAACATATTTTAGATGTTTCTGTGAAGCGGTTTTTTTTTTTTTTTTTATGAAATTAATATTTAAATCAATGTATTTTGAGTAAAGCAAATTGCTGGCTATACTGTGGGTGGCCTCATCCAATCAGCTGAAGGCTTGAATGTAACAAAAGACCACTTCCTCCACTCCCTTCTCTCACTCCCACTGTACCCACCCTCCCCCCACCACCTCCCAAAATTCTGCCAGTGGGTGGGCGTCTGATTGGAGCTGCAACATTGGCTGTTCCCTGGGTCTCCAGCCTGCCAGTTTACCCTGCAGATTTTGGACTTGCCAGTCTCTATAATTGTGTGATCCAATTCCTTAATAATAAGTACACAAATATGTTATAAATAAATAAACACACACCCATGTCCTATTGGTTCTGTTTCTCTGAAGAATCCTAATACAGTAGATAACCAGATTATGATGTGTATCTCTTGCATGCTTCCTGTTCTTTCTGAGCCTTCTACCTGCCACCAGATAAGTGATCATCATTTCTGTTTTTCTTCTAATTTCTGTGTGGTTGGAAATGATTTCAACATATCCCTAACCCTTTCTCTCTTGTGGTTTCCTTACACGCCATGCCTGAATCCATCGGCATCTAACTTTTGATACTTAAGGTTATTTTGAAATTCAAAAAACTCTTTTCTTGCTCAAGTGTCTAGTTCTTACCATTGAAAGGCAAGTTTTCAAAACTATTCTTTTTATTATATACTTTCTGAAGTTCATCTTGAAAATCAAGGTGGAACACTGCTTTTTATCCTTGGTTTTCATCTGCCCACCCTAAAGCAATGGCTGCTTCATCATTTATGCGTACAGAGGCAAAGCAAAATAATTCATGAAAAAAAATTTTAATCCATGAGCTAATATTTGTAAATATTCTCACTCTGTAAGAGTTGCATAAATGTGACTCTCAGACTTGGCTTTATACTGGAATCATCTGGGGACCTTCAAA